>NC_088100.1:94089631-94367131 GCF_036370855.1 Dromaius novaehollandiae | reverse complement strand
GAACCTCGGCAACTCCAGCAGATTCCCTATTAAAAGCATGTATATGTTTTTCTTGCAATATGTATGTCTATCTGCCAGCCATTAATTATGAGTGAACTCAGCCCATGGGCTATCTCTCAATAAAGCACCTTCTAAATTAAGCAAAGCTAGTTTGAAGAAAATGAAACTACAAATTACACATTTGGGCTTAGGCTGTAGAATGCAAATTTTAAAACTCATATTACATGCAGCATGAACTCGGATTGAGATTTAGAATAATTTAAAATAGGACTGTTTCTCACTACACATTTGCTAAATTTTAACAACTTAGCTTGCCTTCAGGGAGAATTTTAGCCTGACAGAGTTCAATAAAGAGTCATGAAAGATGAGATGGGTTGCCACATGAAACTTCATTTTATACAAGTGACCTAGCAGCAGTCTAGACAAACATGCATTATGGTCAATGCTATGTACAACTGCAATAATTTAAAACCAAAAGATTTTAAAGTCAAAATTTTAAAGATACCAATGTTCATCCCAGAACACACACATATATACACACACATATATATGTATATAAATTTACAAGTAATATAAGAATTTCATAAAATGAGAAAAACTGCTTCAAAATGCTAACTAAATTGCATACTGAGCTCAAAAAGCTGTAAAGTTGGTTAGAAACTCCTGTGAGCTCCTTTAATTTGTTCTTTGGTTAAAACCAGCAGTTTCTATTTTGTGAATAACTTCCAACCCTCCCCCGCCCCCAAAAGGCAGGCCATCTACTTGCAAGAGGAGTCAGTGAAACATAAGCCTGAGAAAAAAGCGAAACATTTACACCTCCTTTGCTCAGGCTCAGGACTTGTGCACTTACATTCCTCTTTGCTGGGTGAAGTTACATTCAGTTCTGTCAAAAGTTGCTGGTTGGGGTTAGCGGCCTGCGTGGTTAGAGAGGTATTGCTGTTGTCACTGTTCGTTTCTCCAGAGAACAAATCTGACTGGCTGTTGCTTGTGCTGGGAGTAGAGTCATCCTCTGGCTGCTTCTTCTGGAAATCTATCAAAACCAAGATTTCATATGTCATCCCACTTGCTCAATCTAATCGCTCAACTTTATGCATGAAATAGCACAACCAAAATCCCCCCAAAACACAGACTAAGTTAACCCCATGCTGATCATCTGTATACCTTGTATGACACAAAGTTAGAGTAGCCTTCAATTTTTTTTATTTCAGATTTGAAGTATTTGAAAACTTACTGGTTGTTAAACAGCAGCAACTGATTTCAGCCTTGTTCCTATTGCCATCACTGAAGGGCATCCAAAGCTTCCCACTGTGTATATCAGCATGTAGGACATGGTACCAGTGCAAAAGTAGTTCACACAAAGCATGTACAAAAGCATAAAAATGCAAACATCTGATGAGGTAAGAACTAAGGTATGTAATGCCACTACAGGGAAATCTAATACTTCTCTAAAAACAATGCTTCTCACTGCTGTTATATAAAATGTGATTTGAGGTTAGTATGCTTACACATACTATATGGCGTGGTCCTGTTTAAGTAGGTGTATATGGAATAAAGAGACAAATGCCTGCCAGGGACAACTTGAAACTGTATCTACACTAGTACCTCCCATTATGCTTGACCTAGTAGTAACCACATTGGGAAATTTTAGAGATGTAAGTACCAATCAAGGCAGCCTCCTGAGAGGAAAATGATTCATCTCTACAACATTTCCTTTAATATATAATCAATCTGCTGTTTGACACTTCTGACGCCCTTAGATGTTCACTCAAAGATCCAAGCATCAGCTGGAGATGCGCATTTAATACCTAAATCTATGATTTTTCTTGGAAACTGTGGCTTTTAGTAGCTTCAAAGCCTGTTGAAAACTCTTTCTAGATAGTCCACAAAGATTTGAGAAGCTGAGCCACTGCAGTATGTCCGCTTTTTGTCAAATTGTGCATTAAGTTCTTTGAAAGAGAAAATTCTTTACTTATATTTACAGTTTTCCATTAAAAATAAAAAAGTCAAAACTTTTTGATGTGTTTGCAAAATGTTGTAATTTTTAATCTTCCATTTTTTTTCTTTGTCATATTTGCCTTATTATTAAAAGCAAGGAGTTACTGATAGAAAGTGGCTCTCTCCTACATACTTCCTACCTTCAAACTGAAGCCTAAAGTAAACTCATAATGCTTCACAGTTCAGTGTAAACAACAATAAAATATTATCACAAAATAAGAATTTAAAGAGGACTCAGCAGAAAAAGAGCACAGTACTGTGAGCACAAAAATCAATTCCAAAACATTGTAGGAGCAAATTCAGAAAAATATAGTGATCCACATCAACCACAGGACAAAGCTTTTTTCCATGTTCCTGCTCAAACCACAACCACATTGGGAATCCATTCTATTTCCATCTCACTTGCTGATGCCTTGCCTCCATATATCTCATTCTTACAGTGCTGCCCATGGTATGCTTCTCCTTTTGCACCCACACTGTCTTATGTTTTTTTTTCTCACACCCACACCGAATTGAGCCCTAGAAATATTAGGCAATCCTATCCCTTAGCAGCTCCCCTTTTCCTGTACTATACCTCTCAATATGTAGCCTCGTCTATGCTGAGAAAAGAGACACAGGTATTTTGCAACATACAAGCCAATGCATGTTGGCAATGATGTTTTGTCGCATCACTTAGCGTCTATTTGCAGATAAACTGCTTTCTGGATTAGGAAAATTAAGGTATTTTTATATGTTTTCAAATGCTAATTTTATTTTTTAGTTTTCAACTGCTAGTTTTAACACAGTTTAAAATGCATTTCTAATGCACTGACTGCTAAGGTTCTCTCTGGATAAGTCAAATCAGACAACAGGTTTTTCTAGAAGTCCTACCACGGTGGGGTCAAGACATTTATTTTACTAGAATGGAAAGATTAACAAAACAGCTATTTTACATGCTGTTCGACATTTTCAGCAGGACTTCTCAGGCTGGCTGAGGCAGTTTCCTCTCCCTTTCCCAACCTCCAGCCACCTACAGCACACAAGGGAAGGCAGAACTGAGCTGGGGCGGGTTGTGCAGCTGCATGTTGAACCACACCAGGAAACAGATCCACCTGGGAAACCACCACCACAAAGAAGCCATTTACATGCCAGGCTATTTTTCAGTCAGATTAGTTGCCTCTTCTGATCAACCACACACCTAAACATCAATGCTCCTGCAGCACAGGATCTGCTAGGAAGGTGAACACAACTGCCTACTCCAATGCTGGCGTTAGAAGTTGCTTATCGGTACGTGACCTTAGAGTTAGATACAGGAAGTAAATCACCACAATACATTAAAGCTATGTGCAATTGATTTGGCTTCAAAGTTCCTCTTTTGTTCTGTTTTTGGTCAGGAAGTCTCAGAATTGCCCCCATAGTCCAAATTCCACTACTTCAACAAATCCCATCCTCAGGCTTACCTTGCCTCCAAACCAGGCTCCGATTAGAGGTGAAATATTCTTTTCCATTCCAGAGCTCCTTCAGAGCCCTCCCAAACTCCCCAAACCTGATATTTCATTAATTAGAGCATTAGTCTCAATTCCTACCAGCTATGCTTCTGGATTTCAGCCTGACGCAGCTCTGCCACTGCCAGCTGGACACCCTCCGGGAACACTTCTCCCAGCTACATGGATTGCAGTTAGCTTAACACCCAGTTATTTTCACAATGCAAAGGCACCTCGTTAGTAAGACGACAGGTGAAGATGAACTGCATCACTTCCTGGTATTCCTAAATACCAGGCAGGATTTATTCATCATGCAAATATACATCAATCAAGAAAAGTTGCTCATTATTATGTCTTGACAGAGAGAAACACATGGCAGCCCATAAACATTTGCTGATGATGGCATGTTAGAAACCCAGGTTGCCAACATGAGTCACTGGGATTGGGAAGCACTAGATAAAATCATCAAATGACCCTAAATGCTGCCTTTGATAGGGTTTAAAATGAACTGCCAGAGAAATTCAGCTGGAACTTCTGCGGTGGAAGACTCACCCAGAAGCCCAACTTGGGCAAGCAGCAGCTCAAAGCCAGGTAATGGGGAGGGAGGAAGAAGCAGGGAGGAAAGATCTGTCCCCACAACACGGTTCAAAATGTTGCTGGGGTGCTGTTGTCATCAGGGACAGGTAACGGACCTGTGAAGCTGTCCAGCTCACACCACACTAGTTACCAAAGTTTCATGCACTTTTATATTTTATTGTCAGGCTGCCGGCTATTATCAGTGCATTTATGCACTGAAGAGGGCTTCAAGAGTTTGTGATGATGTACACCTGCAACAACCAGGCTGTCACAGCGATTCCAGTTGGAGCCACCAGTTCAAAAAATATTGAATTCTTCATGCCTACACTGAGACCACAATCCTGACGGAACTGGAGCTCACAGCTGGAGATATTTGGGGAACCACTGGTCTATAAATAACCAGTACAGCAAATAAATGAAAATCACACACGTTGCCTGCAAATGTGGGGCTACAGAGATTAGATGGGAAGTGTTTTATGTGAGATTTGCATCCAAGGCATGCACAAAGTAAAGCTGTACTGTCTATTAGAAATGAGAGCATCTCTATCCTCAAGGAGTACAGCAAAATAACAGTTACACCATACACAAAATATTATACACCATGAGCAATCTACAAAATCCATTTAAAAAAAGCCAGTGTAAAGTTACAGAACAGTAACAGATACTATGAAATATATTAAAATTCAGCAAGTTAAAAATTCTCAGCCAGTGTATTTTTTCCTAGATAGACAAAAATACTTTACTCAGGCTGCATGAGCTGCTAAAGTGTCATCCACAAAAGGACAGACTTACAAACGAATTTTAAACATATTTAAGAAATAGTCTATATAACAAAAGTCCCGACAGTCCTTAAAATGACAGTATGGCAAACACTAGTGTTACACTTCATCTTCCAAAGCTATTTGCTTAACATGCACATTGACCTTTTTTTTTTTTTTTTTGAAAAACTATTCACTTTTATCCTATCAGTAAATTTGCCAACTTAAAACAGAGCACAAAAGGCTGTCAAAAATCATCATTCAGTAATAGCATTTCCCCAAAAGCTTGCTAATGAAATAGTCTGCAGCTGCCACACAGCAACAAAATCCTTCTTCACAGTTAAATGCTATTAGCCTTCATGTCTCCAGGTTGTCATGTATTCAGAACTAATTTTTATTCAGTTGGTAAATCAATTAACTTCTGAAAAAGTCTTAAACTGCTCAGTTCTGTGGAACCTGAGAAGATCTGCTATCCCCCCCTCTTCAACCGCTTTTTCACTGCAGACAAGTAAAATGCTGAAACTGCTCTTCTCCAGCGCGTGAAGTAGTTTTCAGGATTCCCCCCGCAAACTCTGCTTTCAAAAGCCACATCCACTAAAAATGGCAGCTGTTACCACCCGAGGACAAACTGGAACAACCAGAAATTGCCACCACAACATAAAGAGTTCCAAGTATGCAACTGGTTACGAAGAGAAATTGGGATTTCTGCAAGCTTTGAAGTCTTCTCTTACTGTCCTAACTCTTGATCTAACTGTATCAGTCAGATACCTGTATCTAAGTGAGACTTTTTCAGAGGACTTTTTCACAAACGCAACAATCCCTCCATCACCCAGAAGCTTCACTAGAAGCTTTTAAATTTATTACTTCTTCTCTAGTAAGTCAATTTGTGTTTATATGAACAAATGGCAAGGCTTTTTTATTTCCAGAAGTATTCCTAAATGCCCTGCGTTCCAAGCATTTGATTCCATTTAAAACAAAACATCTATCATAAATTGGATGTTTCACAATTGTTACCACTGGTGAACACATTGCAACAGCATAGTCCAGAAAACTGAAGATGGACACAGAAACAAAGTTTTCCACACTTTTGGTAAGATCTAGCTATTCCACTAATTCACTATGTATTACCATGGGCAAACTGCCTACATATGTGAGATATTAAATACAGAGAACCTCTAACTTATTCTGCTTTGAGGGTCTTTGTTTCTCCTGGGAGGGAAGAGAAAAGGGGATGGAGAGGAGAGAGAAAACAGCATTGAAAATTAGATCTGTGAGAACACATTTAAAAAACTCCACCCTCTAAATGCACTTGCATGATCCATGTGCAGTGCTAAATCCAAACGATTGACAGCTCAAAATCCATCTTTCAAATGTAAAACATCATCAAAAAATGTTAAGTTTGGAACTAAGTTTGCATAGCATTAGAAAAAAGTTACCATCTCTGAAAAACTATGTATTAGCACTGATCCAGTGACAAAAAGAAATTAAGTTAGTTCATCTGAACATCTGTAGTGGAGCAGGATACATCACATACCAAAGGTAACTGAAGCTGTACGCCTTACAAACACTGCAGCAAATTATTGAAAGTTGCCTTAGTAATGCTCTTTCAACAGCAATACAGGACTTATTCTGTAATATAACTTATACCATAAATTCAACCTAAATTATCAATATATTTGAGTTATTGCTTTATAATTTGTGGTCCAGTATTTTACTGGTGCAAATACATATATTAACGACACACCTGAATAGCTATATTATATGCCATCTGTATATGAGTGGACCTCATATGGCTTCCTTTAATCAACTCTTAACCGACTCCCATTAACACAAGTAACTTGCAGGTGACCTTGCTCTCCCTCAAACGCAGAAGTTTGCAGCAATTGCAGGAGTATTGTGCCTAAATGATTCCAGTTAAGCCTAAACTGCTTAACAAATAAAACAAACCAACCAAACACACATACACAATACAGGCAAGATCTTGGCAAGTTTTTAAGAGGAGATTTTATCCTGATTAAAATCAGAATTTAATTTCATTGACAGAACAATGACATCTGTTAATAGCCTCAACCAGGAAAAACAGACAGCTGGCAAGAAATTTAGCATTTCCATAATTTTTTTTTTTTTTTTACTTAACTATACATGTGTGCAGAACACCTTCATTTAAATGTTTTTTTTGCTCCATCATTACTATGGCTTTCACTATGCTAACAAAATCAGTACCACAGTGCTACAGTAACTGCCCCCAAATCCATCAAATTAGCCAACATTCTCCTCTCCTAGTTAATACAATGTAGTATTTTAACGTTTTGCAGAAAGCTTCAACTGGTACACAGATTTAGTGAAAAAGGATTATAATCTTCTGTTGTCAAAAAGTATGTTTTCTTTCCCTGCTCAATGCTGTCTGCCTTCTGTCACACCCTTCAGGTCATTTTTCAAGTGCAAGATACATGGTTCCAAGATGGAGCCATCACCAAATTAGGACATGAAAATTAGCTGCTTCTTGCATGGGGGAATAATAGAAGAAAAGATCTAAAACACCTAAAATACATCCAGTAAAATTTTACTGTACAGTGGAGATGCTGCTAGCATTAAGCAGCAACACTGTCAGCCTTCTAGTCCTAAAATCCTTTTGCTTTGTTGTGTTTAAGGGTTGTGCCCAGAAACTCGACTGGTTAAGCAGGGACAGAAAATCTCAGACAGAGCTCTCGTGCACTGGATATTAATAATGAGAAGAGTGTTATGTTGTTATATTACTTCAGTAATACATGTAGAAATTATGATGAATGTTTTATGAAATATTTTCTATATACAATGAATCCATATAGTTTAGATTAAAAGAAAAACAAGAAACTTTGTGACTAGTAGATATGTTTCTAGACTTCAGAAGTCAAGTTTTTTTTTTTATAAGACAATCTTTTGTCCTTTTGTACTTATTAAATAATACTGATAATGAAAGCCATTACCTTTACAGCTTCTGACTCTAACCCATAAAATCAGAAGTGCCACACAGCTCTGAAACGGTGTCTTCTGCATAGGACTAATGAACTCCCTCACTACATCTGTCCTGCTCCAGTCACCAAGCTAGGGTGAACGAATGCAGAGAGTCCATCTCCCAAAATATCTTCAGTCCATCTATTACCCCAAGACTAAATTAAAAAAAGTATTTAGAACATCCACCCTTTCCATCATCTAAAGGACTCCATTAGGTAACAGAAAAAAACAGGCAGTCCCAATTCCAGTACTTAGTTTAGCCATCAATCTCAGGTAAGCTACATAACAGAATACTGAGTCCTCAACTTTGTATTAATTGCAAGGGGTCTATAGCTGTAAATAGGGAAGAACCCTTAGGCTTCTCGTAAGTGACTTTTGTGATTACAGTCAGCAAAAATTTACAGCGAAAAAGACAGGCAGGTCAAAATATTAAGGGATTTTATACTAAGCTAGAGCTTTTTTCTTGTTTGCACTTATGCTATGGCGCAATAAATAACAAAATTTATGAGACTCCCAAGGGGGCCTAAATTTAAGCTCTCCATTTTGCTTGTTTTAAGAGTCAAGGTTATATATGCTTCCTATTCTCTGATCTATAACAGATGTTATCATTAATAAGCAATGGGTGCATTCAAATAAATGATGTGTCAGAGCAAACATCAGTGTACTAAGAGGAGAAAATTACAGAGTCTTTAAGGTAATTATTTTGGTTGATATGTGATATTACACCATTTCTTTATTCTTCAGTTCCACAGCTCCCATAACTTAACAGTGTGAACTAGCAAAAAAGTTATTTGGAGAGTGTTTGATTCTTACACAGCATTAAATGCGCAGGCTGCACATCTTTCCTTACAAGAGCATCTTGTTCTTTTACAGAGCATAAATTAATGTGTTAGTGTTCTAGCAAATGTCTGCTAGTCCATTAGTACCACAACAATGCACACAAAGGAGTTTTACCTTATTCTTGTCTCATCAGAAAATAGTTTCTGCCTAAACGAAATTGCACTTTGAAAGTACTCAGTGGAAAGTAATACGAGTATTATGACACAATAAATGACTCCTACAGTGAAGCGTTTATTTTAAGTTACTGCATCTTTTTATCCCCCTTCAAGTGCCTGGAAAACACTCTTCATACATGGCCACGGTATATTACTACAAATTTTGAAGGTTTTAGAACTGTTCACTGGACTTCTCTGGTTCACAGCCTGTTGAGACGTTTCAAGTACCACTCATATGTGACTACATTTTGCATAATGAATTAAGCCAACTTGGAGGAAAAACTTTCTTTTAAATAGGTATCTGAATACGATCTACAGCTCCAATAATGGAACGCCAATAATACTCTACTTGGGAGCAGAAGATAATTTTTTTTTAAATAGCATACAGAAATAAAGTGGTACTAGCCCCCTTGCAGAATAAACAGATAGACATTCTGCCCTAAAGGGAATGCACTGCAGAATTTAGACATGAATTTGTATTAGAGAAGACCACCAAAGTCACAAAATGGAATCATACGCTATAGGTACTGTACAAGTATTTCATACACACACACACACACACACACACACACACACACACACACACAGTAGTTGTCAATAAGTACACAACAACAACAGCAACAATAGGTGGATTAATTGAAAAGTAGACTGGAGAGAATGAAATAACTCATAGCAGTGCATTTTTGAATGAACTAGCAGAAGAGCTCATCACTTTCACAGTTAAGCATGAAGTATAGGGAGAACTAAAAACACTATCAAAAATATTAGAAAGATGTTTTCCTGCACTATTGAACTTTAGAGTTGGGAGCACATCTGGTACAGGAGCACCATTCAGCTCTTAGGTTTCTTTCATCATAAATATAAACAAAATCTGAAATGAGTGCTTTACTCTCCATTATCCTTCACGGTTGTTACACTTTTAAAAATAGCAACACATTATTAATAGGAGTTTCAGATACTGTTGTGATTTGTCTGTTAGATAAACTTAGTTTTTTTCACATACGTTTCATTTTTCTTTTCAAACAAAGCTGAAAAGGAGCAAAATAAATAAATAAAAAAGATGGATCTACAAAGGTGGCAAGCACACAGTGAGAATGTGTCAAGGCCACAGAGTATTGTACAATCGTACATGACAGCCGTATTCCTGGAATTATATGTATTCATCATTCAGCCACTAGGATCAATGTATACAGTAAGACTGTCATATCTATAAAACTATTAGGACATTTAACGTGATCAAATTTGCTTGTATTAAGTCTGATGATTTTGAGGTGAGTCCTACCTTAGCTCTCAAAAAAGAAACCCTCTGCTTAAAAATGACATTCCAAAAATATGTGGTCTTTCTCCCGTCTGGGTAAAATTGTTCTACCTCAAAGCTACGCAGCAAGTTCCAGATTTGACCACCAGATATATATATATTTATCTAGCGAAACTACAAGAACATTCAACAGTAACTACAAAACATAGGTTAGCAAGACAACAGGCTTAGCATTATTACAGATGATCTTCACAATCAAGATCCAAGTCACCACTAAATACATATATAAACTTTTTTTTTGTTTTTTTAAAAAGGAAGAGTAATGTAGTTGGTATAAAAGTGAGTAGAAGAATCTACAGGAACTCCATTAACCAGGCTTATAACATCTTACAACATGGCTACCATGAAAAAAAACTGTCATTTCCACAGCACACGATCCCATTATCTCCAAAGTAGTTGTGAAATACTAATTGAACTGATTCTTTGATGAAAAAGGAGTTTTACTATAACCTACACCAAAGTATCCTCTGCGAGCAGCTACCCCACAGAACACACACTCCTTGCTCTGCCTCACAGTAATAATCTGCTTGGTGTAGCCATTTCAGTACTGAGCAGTGACAAGGTCACTGAAAACCCCTGTGAATAAAGTTTAACACACCCTTCTGTCACATTTCCTATTCCTTTAAAGTAGCATGCTTACCTTATTTCCTTTTTAAATTTTATCATTCCATAAAACTCACAAAGGTAAAAAATAAATACTATTGCCTGTCATCAGAGGATTCAAATTACGGAAGCTATGAAGAATAAACTACTATTTTAGCAAGTCACAGTTTAAGTTTCCTCCCCTTACGTACGCAGTTAGTGTTCATTGACTCCAGGACAAAGCACGTACAGTACGAAAGTACTATATAAAGGTACTACTGCATTGCAAAATACTGAAACCAAAGAGGGGTTAGCTATAATACTGCATCTATCAGGAACTAGAAAATGAAGGCAATTTATTACTTAAGTAATTGTGGCTACATGGATTCTTGAATACCCTTGAATCAAAAGGTATCAGCAATAACCGAACCCAAGGTGAAGGGAAGGACTTCCAATAAACTGTGGAAAACGAAGTGACTGCTCCTTGATTTTCAATGGTATGTAGAGAGTTTGCACTCATCAAGAAGAACTTTCTGCCAAAATGGACTATTAGCAAAACACTCAGTCCAGTGGACATATTGCCATGGAGGCTTCTGGGTTGCTGCTGCAAAACATGGCAGTAACGACAGCTCGACCACCTCCCAAGAGAAACAGAAGAAACTGTGGGACCCAGCAACAAGGAGAAGTATAGAAGAACTGATATAAGGTTACAGAATTAGTCTTTAAAGCTAAATGGCTGCAGGTATTTTTAAGGGTACACGTGCCACCTACAGAGATTAATCATTTAACATGATCTGAGGGAAATACAACAGTGGGAATAAAACAGAATTAAATATAGGGGAGTTAAGAAAGTAACTGGGGAAAACATCTAAGCAGCTATGATCTACAGAACTTATACTCAAAGAAAAAAGTGGAAAGCCTGAAACATGATTATTTCAAAGCAGATGAGACAAAATTCTGGAAAATACACAAAGGTGTAATTTTCTGAATTGACTAAGAAAGCACAGAACTGATAAAGCTACTGCAGCTGTGACATTCTCCCTAAATTTCTCTATTTTCACCTCTAGAATTCTTGACGCACTTGTATTCCTTTATGAAACAAAACAAATGGGAAACATCCCATTTCAAATCAGATTCAGACTGATGATACATCAACATCAATGCTGTAAAGGGGAGAAACACTTTGATTAGAAAAATCTGATAAGCAAATCCACAAAACAAGTACATGGCAACAGCAGCGAGTATATGAAGTAGATTAACAAAGTGAACTTCTAGAGGTGCTTTTATAAAAAGTAAGAGATCTTGAAAACAGGACTGTTAACTGATGGAAACAGCATTTAATTACCATGAGTATTTACTTTGGACACTTCACTCACAAGGCACGTAGGAGCTAATACCGTTTTAATAAACATTTCAATTAACTTTTCTTGTACTGGTGCTATCTTGGAGGTCGCCTTGTCACGCCTTTTCCAATGTCTAGAGAGAACACTCCAATTTCAAAACATATGTCCATTATTTTCTAATTAATTCCTTCAGTCCAATTTATGCAGTTCCAATTCAAGTGAACGTTTGCCTCATTTTATGTCTATAGTCACATTTATAGTTCAAGTATTCTCAGATATTTGCCTGTACCGTGAATCACCAAGATGTTCACAAGGGATAAAAGGACTCTAGAATACATTAAACCTTTCTGGCTTCAACCCACAAACCCATTGTCATTTCCCTCTTCCTCATCTCTAGTTAACGCACCTTAATAGCTACTGTTACCAAAACTCTCAAAACAACCCTCAGAACTGCTCCTTTATCAGACTCTTTCCCTAATATCCTCTGTATAACCAAGATGCAGATCTAAAAGTCTTTCTGGAATATAAAGGAGAGCAGGCACAGGTCCACAAAACAAGAAAACAGTGTTTCTCTTCACCCTATTTGTTGCAAGGCAGCACATCTTTCTTCCCTTCTCTGATTACACTAACCAATTTATTACCATTTATAACTTTTTTTTTTAAAATTTTCTCTGTCCCACCCACAACCCTCAACATTTCACTGCCTCATTTCCAACATGTGATGGAAAAGTGGGCAAATCTTATCCTGTATTTACTTAACTCACTTTTTCCTGCTTTACAAATGCATGCGTGGGAGGAAAATCTAATGTTTTAATCGCTGCTTAGTTTTACCACCACACCTACGAATGGCGAAGTGAAGCATAAGGGGAGGGCTTCTTTCCACTCTTCTCAAACTTACTGGAATCTGAGGTTTCTTTGCTGTAATACATATCTGCCTTTAACATAAAATAACCAGAGAAAAGTTTGGAGAGACAGAACTCAAAGTCTGACAATCCTCAGCTGTGGGGGCAAAAACTTGGTGAGGGTTGCAGTTTATGTGAGCAACTTGTGATTGCCATAATCTCCATAATATCAAATAATAGGTCACATTCATCAGCCAAGTTTTAACCGTGTAAGTGAGAAAGCTGGCTGGAAACTATTCTGGCGTCTTTGTGCTTTAGCTCCAAACTCCGCATTTTATCATCTGAAAGGAGTCAGGGAACTTCAAGGAGTAGCTGCAGTTTCCCCAGTTATCTTCCTTTCCATCTCATGCTGCGATGATACAAAAAACACATGAGAGCACAGTGTCAACCTGCCCACAAAAAAGTGTAGAAAGCAGGACAGTTTCGGGATGGAAGGCTAACCTACATATCATCTTCCCCCATCCCGAATGTTGGAAGTTGCTCACCTGGCTAACACAAAAGGTCATTAAAGACAACCAACCTTGAAAGTCATCTTTGATTCAATCGGTCATATTCCAAATATATATTTCTATAACAAGTTTTATAACTACAGAGTGGTCAGGTTTCAAAAAAATTTTTTCTTGTATCACATGCTTCATTCTGTTGTTGTTTTCATTGTTCGGGTTAAGGAGAGAACGGGCAAAATAGTCAACTGTGGGACTTCTGAAAAATTAACGCAAATAAACCCAAATCTTCCTTTCATCAGAATCAACATCTACATGGACCGACAATAATATCAAAGCTGACTGCTTACATTAAAAAACTAAGGCTGTCATTAAGTCAAAAACATAACCAGTTTTTTTAAAAAAACTGCTTAAAAAAATTCTGAAAGTTTACAAGTAAGTGATGTGAACAGCTAAATGCTATAGGCATACATAGCACTATCGTCTTGGGTATCTAGAAAACAGCAAACATTACATGAACAAATGAACGAAAGTAAGCTATGTCAAATAGAAAACAACACAATTATGGATTTTTTTTTTTAAAGCCAATGAATTTAGCTAAATAACTAAAAAGAAACAAATAAAAAAAATTGGACTACCATATGTCTGAAGCCACCTTAGCACCTGAGAAGACAGCACTAATTCCTTTGAATCATCCCTCAAAGTGAACTCTTTGCTCCACAAGAAGGCAGCCAAGAATCCGACCTAATTCTAAAAGGTCAAACATAGCAAACTTTCCACTAGCTGGATTTGGTGGAAACCACTATGTTATCACTAAATTCTCAATATGGGACACTATGGCTCAGAAATACTACATCAACCTAAACAGCTCTTGCTTATTCTCTCTGTGCTTGAAGCACATATATTTCCTTTGAAGTCTTTTAGGAAAAAGTACGAATATACACAGATATCCAAATTGCTCACATAAAATAAACATTACCTAGACATTTCTGTGAGCAACAAAACATAACAGAGTTTTGAGTTAATGAACAACAAAGTATTTTCAATCCTACTTATTAAAATTGTCTTCTAGAAGAAGAAAGTAGGAATGTTGAATTAAAGCCAATGACAACATGCATTTTCATTATTAGACAACTAATGCCAGAATATCTACCTGGAATGCATCTCAAAATACGAAATTAGTATAAAATGTTTGCAAATAGAGTCATTTAGTGAGTTCATATCTAAAGCTTAGGGATTCCTTTAATGATTTTTCTGACAAATGCTGCCAGTTTCCATATTTAGATGCCTCTTTGGTTTCTTAACATTAAAAAAAGAGGAGGAATGGAAAAACTAATCTCAAAACAATACATTCCTGTCCTCCCCGGTAGAAAAGATAGATACTATACTTCTTTCGGAATCCACTTATTTTCATATAGCAAATATATGTGGGCTTAAAGTATCTCTTGTCATGAAGAAGTGACTCTTCTATCTCCCAGCGCTGGAGAATCACAACTTAAATTGGCTAAAACATATAACTTTGTCTACGTTCTAACAAGGAGATGAAGTACAACAGAAAAAAAAAAAAGCGTTAGAAGAAAACAATCCTTTTGTTTCAAAAATCCATTACATGACCTGACTCTTTGTGTTATTGCTTGCAAGTGACTGAAGAGGAGAGCAGCAGCCTTTTGCACGTACCTATTTCCAGAGCTCTTCATCGGCAAAGTGTGAATCTAAATCAAAGCAGCAATTTGTAGATCTTAAACAATCCACTAATTAGCTGCTGGCAATGCTGGGGTCCTGCACATGAATACAGACTCTGGGGCCAGGCCTCTGCGATCCAGGTCTTCTTTCTACAAGTTTAACAGTGTCATGGCCATGGAATTAAGACTCCTTATTTACGAAAAGGCCCCAGCTGTTTTGTTTTTCTTCTACAGTCCTAGAGAAAATGTACAAGGTTACACAGCTTCTTCTATTAATAACACTCAAAACAAGTAAAAACTGTTTTAAGTGTTAAATTGGGGTGCGGGGAGGGGGGGGGAATGAGTTTTCATTATCCTCAGAAAAAACAAGAACAAGAAAAATCATCACCAAATGCTTACCAAATGGAAAGGAAAACAAGGATAAAAAAAGCTACTGTCAGGGATTCAGCTAGGTTTTTTTTTTTTCTTTTACACTTTCTGAAGTGCAATACCCATGAAAAACAATGAAGTAAAAAACACTTTCAAGAAGTGTTTGAAAACATTCTTTCAAACATCCTTTTAAACTCTATTATGCCTAAAGAGAGTTAGGATTTACAATTGTATTATATAGCCTCTTCAGAGGAACATTACACATTCTACAGAAATGGCATATGATTGACTGAACCATCCCAGGAAAGCGTATGGGGAAAATCTTAGAAATCGCCTGCTTTAATAAACTAGAAGACAAACAGTTAGCCTTTCTACTCAAGTTAGGGTGACTGCGTTTCAAGCCCAAGTAATTACAGGCATTACTTTGGAAATCAACTGAGGATTGGCACATAAAATTCAGTTCAAATAACTAAATATAAACAAACTAAAGGATGGGTAATTTTCAGAAAAAGATCAATGACTGCTAGAAGCTATTAGTTGTTTCATGCATGCTGTTCTAATTACCTGGTTAAAGCACAAGAATTTGCAGAGCCCATCCTCACAGCTCAGCAAAAATGGCAAAATGCAACTGATTCCAACAGAAAGAGGGGAGGGTTACAGAGAAATGTATCTAAAGTGACAATCTCAGAATAAACTGGGACAACCGGCCCAACTGTCTCCCACTATATCCAAAGAGCTACAGTGGCAGAAAACCCCATATGCACTACAGTTCTCTTTTTAAAGTTCTACTTATTCTAGAGCAGTCTAAAAGTCATTCCCACCTCATACACGTTAAATTTCTAGTTGAGAATGCATGGTAAAACTGATTAAACTATTTAGTGTCTGCCACCAGAGGGAGTTGTTCTATTAGAATGAATCTTCCAAAGACTTCCCTATACAAGGATTTCAATTCTCTATTTAATTATCGTTAGTAGGGAACGAAGCTTCCGCTGTTCAGTAAAGATGCTTTGAAGAGTCTCTTATTATGCAAACCCGCTTTAGATTAATTAGCATTACGGCAAATTTGATTTTCTATTTAAGAATGGCAACTTGGTAACTAACCCAACATTTCCATCTCAAACTATCCACAAAAATAGTAATTGCCCTCTATCCTCTCTTTCTGACCCATAAGGCAAACACAGGAGAAATTCTTTACTTCCTATGGAAAGGAGCATTAGATATTTCTTTTTCCAAAGAGAAGTAACTTCTTTCTGTCAGCCATTAGGGAGAAAAATTTGAAGTGGCATCACCCTCCTATCTTGCATGAATCAGCTTAGCAAACTATGGAACTTGAAAGATATATAAATTAAAACCAGGGAGAGTGCAAGCAAGAACATGAGTGGCAAAACTCATTTAATTACACTGTTGGAAAATTCTGCTGTATAAATTTCTGGAAGTAACCAGTATTATAGTTTCCTAAAAGACAAGGAATTGGTGCTGACAATGCCTTGAAGAAGCAAAATATACCTAATAAAAAAAGGAGCAAGATTTTCCCTATTAAATGGGCTTTGCTAGGAAACAGCAACAGTGTATCTGACACGGGATATTCTGTGGCTGCCTTTCGCTCCTCTGTTCTTCCTCATGTAAAATGGTGTAAGATAAACATTTTAATGTTGCCTTAGCATCTGCACAGTTAAAGTATCTTTGAGATGAACAACCTCAAAAGTTGTTCTCCAAAAGTCTATTCCATTTTTGCCAAACTTCGTTGTCAGGACTGACTAAAATGTTTACCTGAGAAAATGCATTGTATGCTTATGGTCATATAGTAGGATCATAGTGGCAGGTGTGACGCTATATGTGCTAAATTATTTTATTTATATAAAATGTATTATATATATTAAAAAAAACCCAAAAACTAAGTATAAAATGAACCTCAACAGAAGTATATTCAGTACAGGCCAAAAAGGAAAAAAAAGAGAACACTAGACCATTAATTTATTCATATTTTGGTCTTTGATCATCTCTAGAAACAATTTTTCACACTAAGATGTTCTGTATGTTTATTTAAATAAAAAGTGAGCTGCATTAGACATTCAAAAAAAATCAGCTTTATAGAATACTTCTCTTTCTCTTATTTGCCCAATGTTTATGCAAACTTAATATATTAAGAATCTTAGCAAATAAAAGTGGCAACTCAACTGAAAACAGGAATAAAACGAAGATACTTCAGGGTATTACACCAATCCACAGCCTAATGGGTTTTTGCTAGAACAAAATTCCAAGCTGATGCATGTTTGCTCCAAGATTTTAACCAAGAAATTCATTTGTAGACTTACACATTAATTATACTGATACTCCACAACTCAAGTCTAGCCAAGCATGAAGAACTGAATCTTAAATTCTCATTTCATAGAAGCAAGGCTCCTGCACTCAATTTCACAAAGTTCCCTCAAGAGTGTTCCTAGGTACATCCTATCTTTTTCCTGCCAAGTTCATCAATGACTAAGAACAGGTCAGCACTACAAACACATTGATATGAAGCCCATATATTTAATTCCATCATCATACTCCCTTGCTAATTAATTTATGACCTCTACAATGCACTGGAACCTAGAAGTTCTCCTCTAGTTCCCAGTTCAGAACATAATTCAAACTTGGCTGCAACACTGGTCTGAATTTCTGCTTACTCCTTCATTTCTAAGTTCCCCAGGCTATACTAGAACTCATATCTGCATCTGAAATAAACAGTGTGGTTACAGAAGCTCAGCTTTCGATTACAAGATTTCCCTATCTCACGTTTAATCTTAAGAAGAACGCTCGCTTGTTTTGCTGAGACTGACACTAAAGGCTGTGCTACTGTTGCTATGCCTAGTCTGTCCCACGTGGAATTCTGCATTAGTAAATCACCACCATTCTGGTGATAAAGAGGGAAGTGTTTCCCCATAGGGATTCCTAAATGTTGCTGTGATGCTACTCAAGATAGCAGATTTAAATTTGCACTTTAAAAAGAACTTCTGAAAAACAAGCCAAATCAGTGACCCCAAGGAGGCTGTGGTGGCAGAGGTAACGGGTGAAATTCAACTTTCTGTAGTATATTGCACTAGAATATTTCAGGTTGCTCTATACTGAACTGCATACCATCTAACGTGAAAAATGTCTTACCTGTTACATGTCTGAGGGTAAAGTTTGTTTTATTATAGAGTGATCTTTCTACTATTTACAAATATACTTTGAATGCTGCTAGTTACATTTTCATAACTGTTTTGTAAAGGTATCCAAATGCCTTTAGAAATAGGGAAAAGCTGGGTATGAAGAGTATTAAGCCATTTGTCCAATTAGGTGCTGGAAATGCATTACAAAGTCAGGAAGACTACGATTCATTTCAAGTTCAGAGAGATTTTTTTTGAGAGTATTTTCAGAAACTCTCTCCATATGTGTGCCCTGTTTTTTCTAGTCTTTCCTGCTTGGTCACTGTTGTCGACAGGGTGCTGGGCTACTCAGAGCTTTGGCTGGCCCTGTAACGCTATTCTCTTACT
Organism: Dromaius novaehollandiae; assembly: GCF_036370855.1. Classification (NCBI taxonomy): domain Eukaryota; kingdom Metazoa; phylum Chordata; class Aves; order Casuariiformes; family Dromaiidae; genus Dromaius; species Dromaius novaehollandiae. The sequence goes on along the minus strand of NC_088100.1, from coordinate 94,348,196 downwards.
TGACTTCTGGAATTATTCAGGACATGTTCACTTACACAAGGGTGACGGTTTGAAGATAGCAAGGAATGTTGTAAAGAGAATGGAGCTGAAGAAAGAACCAAAAAGAGTGAAAAATGAATACAGCTGGGAGCACTGTGTTAAATACTTAGTGCCACAAATCAATGAATACTGGCCATTTAGCTTGGAAATTGTAACGTTTCCCATTTACATTTTAATCGATCATAGTGACCTTTAGTGATAGTGACCAAAATCTGTTCTTTTTTTTTTAAACTCTCGCTGAAAGATATTTCATTGAAATCCTTCTGAAAATAAACAGCATTTATAACACTTTTATAAACACCGTGCAAAGTAAGAGTAGGCTTCTTCAAGTTTTGCATAATGGTAAAATCTTAAATTCGAAAAAAGTAATGCCATTACTCACATCAAAGGTTTTTCAGTCCCTGACTTTTGCTCTCCTTTCCCAGAATGGAAAGTTGCATTAGGCCCTCAAAAGCTGCATTTAAACCTTTTTGGCAAAGAGGAGGCAAAAGTAGCTCATCATGATATATGGCAAAATTATCACTTTCTGGCCCTAGGGATTCTCTCTCTTACTCTTGCTTATCAAGCCTTGAAATCTCTTTCTTTCTTCTTCCTCCTCTTCAAAAACATACTTTCAGAAACATGAAACTTGTGTTCTCTGGTCAGTTTGAAGATGATTTCATCCACATCTGTATTTCCCATCAAACTTGCTTTACAAGAAAACTGCAAAATGATATTCTCAGGGGGCTGCAAAACAGTAACTGCATCAGTCTGAAAACTTGCAGCAGTGCTAGATGTTGAAGAAATGGCTCTACTCTTAAAAATTTCAGGTGAGTTTTCACAACAGAATTAACCAGAAGAGCAAGGATTTTTTTATAATGCATTACACTTTTAAAGGCTGTGCCAGAAACAGGCCTGTCTGTCAACTTCCTTGCAATGCTAGATTCGCAAGCCTTCTCTTCACTAAAGATGGAGGCAGATACTGCTCAGTGGAGAGTGGTGATTGTACAGGCCCACGAATGATGCATCATCAAACTCTAAGTTTAAGATTCATGTTATGGTTTTCTGCCATATCTACCTGCCAGACCTCTTCCTTCATCGTCATGCAGAATATCATAGCTTAGTTATACAGTCTTTTTTCTTTCATCACTTATTTTTAGGGATCTCAGTATCAGATCTCGCGCTGATGGACACTTGCTGCAATATTTACTCTGTTTGGATAATAGCCCCAAGCAAATGATATCTTAAAGATAGTTCACAAAAAGAAAGTTAAGACCATTGCTGGTCTTGCATCTGCATTGTCTTTTCACTTCAAAGTAGAATTATGTTTGTCATTCTCTTACCTTCTACTGTCAAGCACCAGAAAAAAATTCATGGCTAGGAATGAATAAGGACATCTTTATTCTTAATACACTGTGCTAATAGCATATTTTTAACACCAGGCAAACGTGAAACACTCTCAGTGCACGTGAACCCTGATGCGGAGTTTCTTCTTGTCACATCCAATCACAGTAACAAGTTTAGGAAGAATTAGAAGTTGAGTGAAATGCAGTGCTCTCCCAAACCTCATTTTCATAGTTTCTTTAAAAACAGAACAAGCAAACAAACCTTAGCCTGGTATTCTAATGCTGAGAAAGTATTGTTTCTATTATCTTCATTACCTGCTCAGTGACAGCATATTGAAATGCTTTCATCAAACCTCATGTGGTGAGGAATAGAGAACCACAGCTTTCCACCTGGGTGCCTGATTAGTACTAAAATATCTTCAAAAACATTGCTGCATCTGCTTTTAAAAATAGAAATTGGAAGCACAGTGCTTTGTTTTAATATAAAAGTGACTGCCTAATTGAAGTTCAAATGAAACTCATCCAAAACTGCCAGGTTACAGCTACTTCACAGATCTCTGTCTTACTGACAGGGCTGTAAGTTATTTTTACATGGCAGTTTTTCACAAGAAGAGGAAAAGGATTGCCCGCAGCAGGTTATGTCTTCGACCTATCACTTGATGCCTCAAAGTTCTTCCAAGCTCTCGTGCTTCATGTCTATATTTGCTCACAGGTTTCCAGAACAAGTTAAAAAAACTGACAGCAAGTAGGAAGTCCACAGCTGAGAAACTCCAACATTTTTTAAACAGCAGTTACATACCGTGTTAAGCAGCCTAAATCCGAAAAATAACATCTATTCAGTTTGCAGCTGCAAACAATGGATGCAAACAAAAATATTTTCACAAGAGAGATTTTTGGAAACACTACCATTTAAACAAACTATAATTCACAACAGAAAAATGAAGAGGAAGCATTAGAATATATTTTTAACTACTCAAGAACAGTTTCTATGTCTTCGTAATGTCCAGAGTAGATGCCAATACCTTACGCAGTTCTTTTTAAAAACAGCTTTGACAGACTACTCCATAATTCAGTTGATTTATCTATAACAGATGCATAGATGCAAACAGAAAAGCAACCCTATTATATCAGCTTCAAGTATATTTTCCAGCTAAAGCTTACTGTAAGTGCAACCAAAAAATGACATTTATTTAAAATTCAGTTTAACAACTAACTATAAAGAAAATTGATAGAATAAATAGCTATACCAAGAGATAAAAAAAGATGCTCCTTAGGTACCATGGACTTGAATTATTGTTGTTTGAAGGTAAAAAACAGAATGAGCCTCAAAATGAGACATTACAATAATAGTGTGCAATCTACATACCACGATTATTTAAAAATAATCTTTTGTCTTTTTAAAAATATTAAATAGTCCCAGGTTAACTAGAAATCAAGATTATTACAGCAGCATATATACCAAGCACTCACGAAGCTACCCCCAAAAAAGCCATTTAGTTTGGTTAGCTCACTTTATTGCCAAATGTAGCAATAAATCTATCCTAACCTTCATGAAGTTTATTCATATATGTGAAACACATAGATTCTGTAAATTTTACATTACACAATTATAAGAATTTACTATGTGATCTTTATTCCATTATCTCTGGGATTTTATGTGATTAGAACCCTTCAGCCAGATCATGCAGAAAAGGTTAATGTTTGAGATTACATTTAAAAATACTGAACTGGAGATGAGAGTATAGAGGCAATGTAACTTTTCTAGGCAATCTTGGCTTACAGAATTATTATGAATTTCAATATCAAGGTCTTCTAATTGGGCCTAAAAGAATATATATGTTCATTCCAAGGGGGGGGAAAAAAAAAAAAAAAAAAAAAAAGGTAAAAACATTTTTAAGTTTTCACAGTTCTGTGGGTAACATCTGAGAAGAGGCAGCATTGACACCAGATCTGTGGGGAATTCAGTGGCTGGTGTGACCAGCTGTAAGGCAAAGGCTCAGAGATGTAAATCAAATGGACACCTTCCTTAGAGAGATGTGGGCAGAATCTCAAAAAGGCTAGGAAGTTGGAGAGGACTGAATCTACAAGTCCATCCACTTTCTTCCCCTCCGCAACCACACAATCTTGCAGAAATGTTTTCTCTCAGTGCTGGTCTATCACCAAATCAAGGACTTGGGGAAGGCGGTAGGAGGTGCAAGTTCTCTTTCACTTCTAACCTCTTGTTTTTTAAAATGCCATTTTGTTTCTGAGATGACACACAGTCACCCTATGATCACTCCAGCCAGCAAAGATAAGCTTCTTTCCTCCTCCACTTTCTTTTAATGATTAATTTTATGTGGATTAGCTAAGCCCAGCCCCCTACTCTCTTCTCTACATCTGATGAAAGAGTAACCTTCGGCATGTGCAGGATAAGGTTTGATCGTGCTGTTACATCTTTGATATGGATATTTTGACGAAAGGCAGTCTTTGTGATAGCTACTTCTTACAATTCTTATCCAGCCCTATAACTTCTGGGATTCCACGGCTCAGTGTCTACTCCAGACAAATGGCTGGAAGCGTGAGCAAATACAGGAACTCTGGACAAGAGCCAAAGAGATTCTGTGACCTGATACACTATGCCCACAAGGGACAGGGCTGTATCTAGGGGGTACCTTACACACTCTTTTCCCATTTCCCTATTTGTACTTTCCAAAGGCATCTAGGCCACAGGATTCTGGCACTCTTATCAACAAAGTCCAAGGAAAGAAGATAGATGATAGATCGACCATGCTGACGCAATGGGAGCCACAAAGAGGCATCTGAGGCATCTCCAAAGGAAAAGCATAAGTGAGAAAGGGAACTTACTTGGGTTACTTACGTATGTCTTGTCAGGGCCTAGTTTTTAAGTATTTTTATGAGGAGGATCGACTTCTACAGAGTAGAACCATTACTTAAGCATGCCATTCTCCCATGTCATCATCTGAATATTTTAAAAATGCCAGAATTTGGTCACAGTGAAGATAGCTTTTCTCCTACTGCATATCATTACTTTTCTCTACTGCATTTTAGTATCTGTTTTCCAAGAACATTCATCCCATATTTGAATTTTACTGAGCAGGAAGAAGCAAACCTCTTTTAATCCAGTGCCATGACAGACAGTTACTGTTAGAGATGATGCATAGTATACTGCCAAGCCAATGCTCTTATTTTTGATAATTACATGAACTAGAACTACAAGAGATTCTGCTCTATGCTTCTTAAAATCCAAGTCCATACCCAAATGCAAAACATGACTACTTCCAAAGAAGTGGTAAGAAATCAGAGCAACAAACCCAGAGCATTCAACAAAAAGAGGAAAAAGCACAAAAGAGCAGCAACCATCGCATGTGGTTCCAGAAAGTTCTGCTACCTTGAATTGCTTTTGCTGCCCTCATGGCATCTCTTACCGATTAAGAACCTTTCCCTTCTGATACCCATATTGACTGTATAATCTCCACTGAGAACAGCAGCCTTTTGTACAAATATTAATGTTTTATACATACAAGGGCAGTTGTGAAGAACAGTTTTCCTTCAAAACTTTGTTTTCATTTTCTGTGGCTCTCCCCAATACTGCACAAGTTGTGTAAGCTGTAAGATTCCACTGGCTTTTTCATCTTCTATATGTTCATTCATATTTTATATACTTAATTATAAGGACAAAAAATAACATATCCATTTAAAGTGTTTCTGTATATAATAAACATGGTTTAGGCAATATCATTTGCCAAAGAACTCTGTAACGATACCTCAAGATATTGAGGAAAAATATGTCTAAAGTTAATTTTCCCCCCCTTATTTCACTAGACTCTCAAAAGAGCAACAGAATAATTTCTTGCTTGTCACTTACTGTTTTATGATTTACACTGCCCAGTTGCAGATTAAGAGAGTTCGAAGGCAACTTAGATAACTATTCAGAACATCATCTGACATTTGCATTTAACACAGCCATAACCTGTACACAGCACTTGATGAGTTATGGTCAGGAAAAAGGAGAAAAGTAAAAGACAGACAATTCAGAAAACATGCAAGTATGGTGATTATATTGATAAAATCCTCAGAACTGACAAGTTACAGCATGTGTCTGACACATTTGGAGTCATTACCTTGCTCTGAAATCTGACCATCAATTTCCAAGCCACAAACAGTAAGTACATGCACCGGTCTCAGACATCAGCTAATCATTCATAAAATTTCAGTTATGAGATGATAAACAAAGACAGATTTAATTTGAATTAGTACCTGTCAACTTTGCAGCAAGTCATTGTACTTGTAAGCTTTCTTGCTTCCTTATGCTAGTCTCAAAGATCTTTAACATGTTTATAATTTGGTTTTAAGCTATTTATATGTGAATGTTAGCAAGTGAGTTCCCCCCTTGCTTAAAACTGGCTGCTTCCAGAATTCAAATTTTCCCTCAAGCACCAATGAGATTTTGAACATATGATCTAATGGCCACATGGCTGAATATACACCTTGAGAGTGTACCTCGCAACCCTGAGGGTAGAGGGCCAGGAGTAGCAGCTGCTCATTTGGAACATCAGAAAATATTAAAGCTATTTTTTTCCCCATTTGCTGAAATGGTGCATCATTTGGTGCAAGGACCACTTTTATTTTTGTTTACACAGCATTCAGTACAATGAGGACCTGAATTTCTATCTCAGATACTTAAATGGTACTGATTCCTCATGACACATATTTTACAAATGAGAAATAAGTAGAAAAGCTGAATAACTGTCAGGGTCACACAAGTCCTTCTGCAGGAAATTCCAAACTAATCCCATATCTTTGGATCCTTTTCCTTTACTATTTGCACTTCTACTATACTGAATTTAAATATCACTTTATAGACTTAGGTGTGTAGAAAATATCCCTAATTAGTGAATAGATATATATATCCACACTAAAGGTTTAAAAAAAAAAAAAAAAAGTCTGCTTTGACCTCCAAGAAACTCCATCAGTGGGAAAAAACGGTTATTATTTTCTGCATTTTCTACTGGGTAGCAGACTTTGTCCCACCTCAGTAAAAAACAGCCCTAGTGCTGAGTGTTCATATGCTTTCTCTGTCCTCACTGGATAACAGTTATGGAATATGTATAGTTGTGGAATACATACATCTGCTCAAAAACCAGAGGCTATTGTAGGATTAAATCAATCTTCATTCTTCAGACAGCTTCTCAAAATGTTGGGATCATACGCAAAGTGTCCAGCTTTAAAAGGTGTTCCATGAAACCACAGACATTATGGCTAACTTCTACTGTAATGAATTTTTTTTTTTAATAATAAAGCTCAGATATGCAAAATGGAGGGGGCAAATTGTTGGCCAGACTCTGCACTGAAATTCCTCAGGAATCAGGAGCACTAAGTGTACTGCATCCTGCTACAAATGTGAAATACGCTTTTTATCCCTTCCAACAAACACATAACATACATATATATCCTTTCACCTGCCAAAGGTTCACCACCTAATCATCCCATCTCCAATCCTTTCAATTAAAAAAAACAAACACACACTCATATTGCCTGCACATGGTTTTGCCCCAGGAAAAAGGACAAGAGAAGAAAGAGCCAGCACACAAATACGATGCTTTTTCAGCATTGTTCAAAAACATTCAAAACATACAGTGACAGAAAGAAGCCTATATAGACAAAGTGTCCTACAAATGTTCTTTGGAGCTGGTTTATTTCTAGTTACCACTGGACAAGACAGAAGGTTATGACATGCGGCTTAAATCATGAAAATGTTTATGCCACATTAGTTTACTGGAAAACTTTAAGCAGAAAATGGGAAAGGTAAAAGTAAACATGTTTTTAAGTTTAATTATATGGGACTAGAACACAACACAATTTTTAAGCATGTCCAAGAAAATTTAGAAACTTGAGTGGACCTTTTTTGCTATAGCAAAATCTGAGCATATAACATTCATTAGATGCATTTCTCAAATTGGTGCATGCAGCAAATCATTTTTCTTCGTTACATATCATGTTTCTTCCATTAAGCTATGAGCTTCTTCAGAGGACAGAAACAAATTGCCAGCACGTTTAATGCTTAAAAACGCCAGGAATAATTATTAAAAATTGCAGAATATCCAAAGCATACCCAAGGGACAGTATTTATTTTATGTTAAGAAAGTAAATCCCATTAGAATGGGGAGAGTAGGTGGGAGAAATAGAGGAAGATAAAAGGAAAGGCTAATTTTTTTTGTTTCTGTTTAAGTAGAAGCGATTATAAATATTTTAAAAGTTTTTTTTCACCCCTCTAAGAAAATGAATGTGACTCAGAGAATTAAATACATCTTACAATGCAGTGACGAGTTGTGTGAATTTTCCCCAAAATTTTATACAAAACAACGCAACAAATCTCAAGGACCACAAAAGTATTCAAAATACCTAAGTCAGATGATGAACATGGTTTTATACCGATTTCTGCATGACTAAAGGAAAATATATTTCAAGAGGTCAACTGTTGAGAAATAGAATGTGACTCGTGACAAATCAGATTTTATCCATATGCTGGGGTTAAGTTTAGTTTTCTGTAGTTGTACACAGCATCGAGATGCTGTGTAGACACAAAACACTGCAGAGGAATAAAAGACAGAACACACAAATGGCTGTGAGAGGAGGCATTAAGGATCTTGGCCATCCTTAAAAAAGCCTTATTTCACCGATGTCCTGTGACCACTGGAAGCAACAAGCTTGCCCCCAGCAGGTATGCTGAAAGAGGCAGGTATCTGATCACTCACTAGTACTCTTGGCCAGCTGCTTGAAAAGGAGCACTGAGAAGCCCTCAGAAGACCAGTTGGTCCTGCAGAGCGTGAGAAGGCTGAGAACGCAGAAGAGAGGGGGGCCTTTCTCAGGCAGTCATTTCTACACGACTGCATGCAGGATGCTGTATTTACCTCAAAGAACTTTGGGTCTGTTCTTCTCTCTGAAACCCACTTGCTAGCAGATGTCATGCAAGTCACTTACCTGAGTTTCCTTCCACTTTCTGCATTTGTCAGTCTTGCCAAATTAGCAGGCAAACTCAGTGGTACAATGGTTTGTTCTCAGAGTTCACCTACAAGGGATGCTCAAAAAAGCTAAGTCAAATTAGGAGGAGTTAAAAGTTGGAAGTCACTAAGCATAAAGTTAAGTACAGTAAAGCCTCACAAGAATTTCTCATCCAGAGATACCAAATCTTTACATTCAACTTCACACCTCTAGTCAATATACTTTAATTTTTCCGAGGGCTTGCCTTGTCTTGGCCTTCTATGCATACTCACCAGTAGATTCCCAAAATAGGTTTCCTGAGTTTTAATAAAAGCATGGATATACAAAATCACTGCTTTGCCAATTAGTTATTTAATTATTGAATTTAATTATTGTTCTTACTACTTCAACTAGCACTAAAGGTATTTTTAGTCCAGAAGTTTCTTTGTCTAAAGGATTAGAATCAGAACTTCTAATTCTGCAAAATATACATTATTAATATTTAACTGAAGGACTGGCAAACTAGCTGCAGCCCATCAAATTAACCTAGCACTCCTTCTCTGTTTTAGTGCTTCTCTTGAAAAATCCTTCTACTAATAAACCCACTATATACTGACTTTCATGAACACATCATTAATCTTCCCCACATTACTTATCTCAGCTAGGATAATGTTTGATCTAATTCTAACAGATTTTCATTCTAGAACCAGTAGTAAATCTCAGCATGGGATTATACACAACCTTAATGAGACAGTCTCATTAGAATCTGCTCACACACACTTGCTTAGATTTGCAATATTTTCCTTTGGGGGGGGTGGTAGCTCAAGGAGAAAGGTTAGCTGAACACAGAAAATTTAAAAAGAAATGACATTTCTTTCCTGTTAATCACATTGATATGACTATATATGAAATCTGACTTAACTGCTTATGGCATTTCTATTTACCTTTAGATATTTCAAGAGAAACTGTTTGCTCTTTATAGGTGCTTTTCACTGCATCTAGTGAGTTCCAGCAGTTAATGCAAAGCAAGAAAGCTGCTCTGTAAACCTGCTGACAGCTGTTTAATGGGAAAGGTGGAAAGTGGTGGACATGTCCTGGCAGTGTGCTTAATGGATACACAAACACCCACAGTCATCAGCCTGAAGCGATACTGGCAGAAAATTAACTGAGAGATACTGAGCTCATTTAGCAAGAGACGCACCGCAATCCGGACAATACAAGTCTCTGTAAAGGTTGGAAGAGGGAAAATGAGAAGATGCATCTCTTCACGGGGATGGCAGTCTTTAATTTCACAAGTCCTTTTATTTGGCCTCGTTGCTTCAGTGCACAAACGGTTGCCTCTGCTTTGCAAAGCAAATGTTTTTGTACAGATCTGTAAGCTCCCTGGATAGAGCATGTCACAGACTTGCTCAAGTTAAAAGGAGGTTTTCATGTTAATAACTCTGCCACTATACCGTGTTTTCTTCAGATACTCCAGAACGTGGTTGTAATATAGTGATAATCTCTCTTACATTACTACCATTTCAAAATTCAAATTTCAACCGCTGTCATATCTATTGTGTGTAGTTACTGACAGAAAAGTAAACCAGTATATTGACTGGTACCAACTATTGGCACTGGGAAATAATGAGGGGGAAAACAAACAAATAAAAAAACAACCCCAAACTTACTACATTTCCTAAGTAAGAAAAACAAATTTCTTATCAGTTCATTCTGTGGTGACAACCAGGCCCTGGGGCTGGGGTTCTCTTGTACAAGGTACCACGGAAAGAAAAGAAAATATGCAGAGACAAGACTGCAAAAAGTATTCTGGAAGATGACAGTGTACTTCAAATACTGTAATGAAATCACTAGGTCAAAGTCTTTTGTAACATTTTTGTGGGATTCTGTCTTTGTGGTGACTACAAAAAGATGAGACCATGCTGTTTTATGATCTAGTAGAAAGGGTGATCACTCGGTTAATTAGTATGTGTTTAAACAACTGTCTGTGGCACTGGGATTACACTTCTGACTGCGGAGTAATGAAGTTTCGAGTACGTAAATTCTTTCCTTCACAATAATAAAAACAAGGAAAATCTCAAGCTGCCTGTTTTCTGGCATCCGGCATTGCCCAGCACAGAACGCACATTCCTGAAGTGACCCGAAAATCCACTGCTCACTTCCCTCCTCCAAATCTTCTCTTTGAACTTTCTATGTACCAGATATGTACGCCAGAAAAAAAGCCTGTAAAAAGCCAAATATAATGGTATAGATACTCAGCATTCAGTTAGCTTTTAAAACTGCACAGATAATGGTATGCCTCCTTATGTAACATTAAGGAAAAAATGTTTTGCATGCTGTGGTTATAGCAATTATCCAAAATAATTATAATACGAAAAAGTTTTCATCCTTAGCAAAATAAACCCTCCTTCACTTCTTTTTTTGAAGATCATCTTTTCAAACACAGCTCATCTGATCTTTAGTTCAGAATGATTTTATTCTTAAAACTAGAGGGGGGAAAATATCTATTCCACTCTATCAATATGAGCCAAAAGTCTGAAATTTTGACCACTGCCAAAATATCCTAAGCACTTTCCAACCAAAATGCATCCAAAGTAAGATGACTGCATCCTTTGAAAATCTTGTACTAAACAGAGACAGACACCACAGATCGGCTAATGTTGCTTCCAACAGCTGCAACAGCTTAAGCAGCTTTCACTGCACGTCCCTCAGCCGGCCACCCCACGCTGTGCCTTCAGCTGTGCCCCTGTTACTGTGTGATGAACTATACCAGAGAACTGACCTCAATTTGGATAAACTACAACATCCCCGCTCACCCCGAAGAGCCTCGTGCACCAGAACATATGAATTTTCGCTGTCAAACTATTTTTTGACTCCAGTCAGCACCGCGTAGCTCCCAGTTCAGTTACACAACAGAACCGAAAAGGCAATACGGAGGAGGGAACAAATAATGTGGAGCCCTTAAACAGTACCAATCCCTGCAGAAATGCACTTGAAAACCTGGCTTTGGTCTCACGTATGTGCAGAATGAACACTTTCACAACTTTCCAGAACGGTCATGTCCTGAATGTTCAAAGCTGTTTGCAAAATCCAGTAACCTAGTTATCTCTCCTTGAGTAGCTTTTCGGGAAAGTTTTGCTAAAGCAAACCCTGTTCCTGTAGAGGAGAACATATTTTAATATCCATGGATGTGCTTGGAAATAATAGTATGCCTATACCCTTCCTTTTTTTCTTTTTTCCTCCCTCCCTCTAAACATTTCCATGCAGTCCATTGAACAGAAGCAGTATTTAGAGTATTTTATCCTTTTCGTATGACAGTCTTGAACATGTCTCAATACATTTTCCATTTAAAAGCAACTCTATAAATCATAAGTATTATTATCTCTCTGATACAGAACAAATATTTGTAACAAACGTCCTAAAATCAGCTACGCTTTCCATAAATATCCCCTCTCCTCTTTAATTGACAAAACCCCTTTTTTGTAACCTTTGCCAGAGCTATCATGAGAGCTAAAATCTTAAAAAGATTTAAAAAAGAAAACACTGCTTCCATCTGAATAGAATAAATAAATTATATACTAAAAACTCTTGTTCCAAAGTAAAATCAGTTGTCAACAAGGGTCAAAAAATAACCCTCCATTTGCTACCGGTTATTACATGGTTGCCCATTTTATGCTGCTGGATAATTTTTTTGTTCCTTTTCCTACTAAAAGGAAAAGGTCCTGGATACTTCCTACCATTGCAGACAGGGTTCTGAAAGTAGCCTGACAGCAACTCTCATCATATTCCTGAATTTCTCTCAGCAATACTGAAGGAAGTTTGTAATTTTATTTCTACATTTATCTTTTGGCTTTCTGTACCGTATCACTTTGGTTAGAGGTACATGAAAGGCACCTCTAGGCATTACCCTGTCCAAACATTAGTGCCATGTCATTGGCACTGATTCCTTCTTTTCTAGGATGCAGAGATGACAATCAAGATATCTCTAGTTACTCTTGACTTCACTTTTAGACAATCTGACAATATAGGCTTGATTTGTAACTACTTTATTAATTTCCACTACGCTTTCGTTTTGACCCATGCTTAACTGCCACCTCCCTGTGGTCTCAAAAACTAACTGTGAGGCTATACTATATGCCTAATTAGAGAACTCAGCCAGGTGTCTGTACTTTGAAGAGCTATTTTTCCCCTGGCTCAGTCTGTTGTGTGCCCAAAACACTTATACCAGCACAGGGTAAAAACAACCGAGGTTATATATTTTGACTTACTTATGCCAGTTCATACTGCTGGTGGAACTCTGAAGTTTAACTTAAATTTTGAGTTAGCTTTAAGTTAGTTTGATTTCAACGAAGTAAATAAAGAAAGATTAAACAATTGTTCCTATAGCTTCACATGAAAGCTCCCAACACTGAACCTTGAACAAGCAACAGGTGGAAAAAAGCACACTGGTCTAAATATTGACAAACTTGCCTAAACAAAAATAGTCTGACAAATCTAAAGAGCAAACTGGACAACCTGACAGCTTAATCACCTCTTTCCTTGAGATACGCTCACCAGTTGGCAAGTCAGGACAGTAAAAAGTCTGAGGAAGCAATTTGTACCACTTACCTAATTCTACATGCCATACAAGCATGATATCCAGAATTAAAACAAAATCAGAAAATCTAAGTTTATAGTGAAAAGATTATAGTTGTAAGCAACCACTTACAATAGTGGTGTCTACAAAATAGACAGTTTTGGCTTTCTGAAAGTTATTTGCAGGAAGAGTAGTAATCTATGAAATATAACATTATGCTCCTAAGGGATACTTTTGTTTTTGAAATTAAGAAATTCAATACATCATGTCACTTTGCTGTCAGCTGAGAAAACCTGCATCACATCACCTGTCCAACTCAAAAGGATAATGCTGGCAGAAATCTGAGCTCTGAGCTCCACAGGTTCTCAGAGGCCATGTGATCTTTAGCTCTTTCCTTTGGGTTAGCTAGGTGATAACTATAAAGACTGAATTTTGTTTTGTTCTTACTGCTTCCACATCGCCAAGAGATGACAGAAAATGCTTTTAGAATAAATACATATTTCCAAATTTATCTTGAATCCCTGCATGCACAAAATGAAGAGAGGCAGTTAAAGTGTTTTCAAAAAACAGGAACATTGGTATAGTGGAACAGACTATTGCAGACTATTTTAAGAGCAGTGAACACATGGCTCACTGGGCACACTAATAACCAACTTCAAATACCAGCTGAAGTGGCTCTATAATGGAGAGGCAGCCTAACTAAATGAATGCCAAGCAGGAAAAACAACTTATTTTTCCATTTCTCCTATTTGCCTGTCCAAAAAACCCACAATAGAGGTCTCTACTATTTGTCCTCTATCTAATTTATCATATTGAAAACTAATATACACAGACTTTTAAGTGGAAGACTTCAGAATTATTTAGTGTACATGGCCAATCACTTGGGTTACATTTCTCAAAAATATCCCATTAACTTAGTTGCTTTAGAAAGTCTTACCCAGAGTTCTAAAGATAACGTCACAATTACTGAATTACTTCAACTCTGGAAAAAAAAAGTATTTCTTTAGACTTAGGAGCACTATAGCAAATATACCCTACATCCCTCTGGTGTTTCCATGTCCACAGGAGTCATAAACCACAGCTGCACGCCTCATTTAATTGTTTGAGGAACAACTTGGGACACTCAAACACGCTCTCACTAGGTATGGTGCTGTACTTCTGCTATTACAAATATTTTCTGAGTTGTACACACAATCCTGACTATGCTACACGATGGAAGTTGGAATGGAAAAGAATTAAACCCTGCATCCCAGACATCAACGCTAAGTCTAAAAGATGGGGTCAGCAAAAACCTTTTCTCTCTCTCTCTCTCTTTTTTTTTAAAACAATTATGGCAGAAGACTGGGAATTAAGGGATGTAACACTTTGCAGATTAACGCAGAATCCAAGATATGCCTCTCCGCTCCTTAACAGAAAAAGTCATTCCCTGTTCTGAAAAAAAAAACCAAAAGCAACCCTCCCTCCCTCCCGCAACATACTAAGAGGAAGGGACAGACATATGAGAAGACATAAGAGAAGCAAGAGAATTAGCAGCTTGTAGTGAAACTAGTAGGATAATCTATTGAATATATGCATACTACTTAGCACAGAGAACAAAGTCCAGTGCTGGCTGTCACTCAAATTATACACTATATTTCCTGGGAGAAAACATTAGGATAGAGAGACTATAGAACATGTGTTCTTTGGCAGTGACTGGAATTTTAGGATTTGTTGTTCCTAGGGGGTGAAATGTACTGGCAACCAGCATAATGTGAAATTAAAATTTGAAGCAAGGAAAACAGGGTGGATTATAAGCTTTTGTTAAGCTTTCAAATATTTATCACATTATTAGTACTAAGTATGATGATAAATTACATGAGAAATCTGAGGTTTCCTAAATGGAATTAGGAGCTAATGTACACTGAAAATTAGCTCCAGTCATACTGCAAAAGGAGGCATGTGATAGAAAGTGTCTGCCCCAAATTTAAATAAAGTCAGAAAGCTCCCTACATTATAGGACCATGACGGTAGCCTCAAAGCATAGAAATCTGTTTTGGAAGGCTGCTGCAAAATGACAGACGTAGAGATTTTTTAAAATGTCATATTGTCTCACCTGTTACTACAATTTGCAGTATATTTAAGCTGCATTTGGTGAGCTGGGAGATAAATATTGTTCTCAGCAGACATATGGCTGTGTTTTGGGAAGGATACTGCTCCACAGAGATAGATCGTGAAACATCACCTGTAACCAGCAAATACTAGTGTATGGCAGAGAAATTATTCAGAACACTCTTCTATCATTTGCACACTGGACATGAACAAATATTTGCCCCATGGCACTGTATTAACCAAATAAAGACATTCAAATAAGCAATAAGAATTACCATATCAATGAAGGTTGTTCACTGGCTATTCTGTTTTGGAAGGTACCGATACAGCTACTTTTCACTCATTTCTGCTATTATGACATTACATACAGCAGCAAAAACTTTGGATAACAAGGTGGAAACAATCGATAGCAATTTACTTTGATGGGTTGATAATCTTTACTCTAGTAAATCAAACAGTATAATCAATGTTTCGCTCTTTTACAACCCTTAATATGCATCCACTGGAGCACTTAAACGAGCACTTCCATTATATCAAAGGCAGAATGTACAGTTTAAATGTCTTCTACAAGGAGAGGGGAAAAAAAAGAAAAAAGAAAAACAGCAGACACATCTGAGAATACAATTCACATCACCTATCCAACATTTCAACCTCTTGGC
This sequence comes from Dromaius novaehollandiae, assembly GCF_036370855.1. Classification (NCBI taxonomy): domain Eukaryota; kingdom Metazoa; phylum Chordata; class Aves; order Casuariiformes; family Dromaiidae; genus Dromaius; species Dromaius novaehollandiae. The sequence continues at coordinate 94,332,528 of NC_088100.1, read as the reverse complement.
CAAAGTACCTCCTGTACTGTATACAGGAGGTACATGCTGTAATAAATATACCGTAATAATCAAAGAACACAGTAGCAGAAATATTTTTAGTCCAGTAAGTTCAGAATGCTTTTGCAGTGTAATTCCGCTCAGTCAGAAGATCACATGGGCAATTGAACAACTACACCATCAGAGCACACCTTAAGAAACGCAGCACACGCTTCCCTACCCCCAGTCCTCAGCACATTCTTTGAATCAGCAGAAGCGCTTCCTATTCCTCCTTCGGGAATGAGCTGATTTTATTCTGCCTAACACAGACTTCAGCCTCTCTGGAAAAGGGCCAACATGATGCCAGCTTTCCCTTACAAAGGCACAAGGCTAACATTTCACACCACCCACAATCCAAGGTAATTTAGTGGCAAAGCTACCAAGCACTTCTTAAAGTACATGCTAGTATCTAATCCACAGTAGCCAGAATTTAATGTCCTTATGCTATGTATCAAAGCAGTAAGAGATTACAATTTCTGCCACTCCTCACATGGATCAGCTCTTGTAGTGGTGGTGGGAGGGAAAACAATAAAATTATGTGTATGTAAACATCCACAGTAATCCACATCCTAAATGAAGGGTAACTTCATTTTGCTCAGCCAAAACCAGGAATACATTTCAGAAATATTTTCTTCTTTCAATTTCAGTGTTTCTCAACCAAATATCAATGCAATTAGTTAATCTGGGGGCAGTTTCCTGCATTATACATCCAGTGCAATCATCACCTGATCAACTTAACAACTGGTTAATGGAGTTTATAAAAGTTATTTAATACTTTAACCAAGAACATGGGCTTTGGTGGTGTCTTTTTTTTCCTAATTCCATATACAGAAAAAAGAAAACGCACACTTAGTTCCTATTAAAACATTATTTTTCTCAGTTACAAAGCACTTGTAACCACATAGATAGCTTAAAAAAATTAAAACCTGAAATACTGTTGAAAATTGAATTCACATTTATGCCAAGGCTTACTTCTGTATATATTAATTCCTTTTATAGTTTACTTGTGGGTGTTTGAACCATTAACAGCTCAGGTTCTGCATTGTGTAGAATATACTATGCTCATAACAGTTCTATAGAGACACACTTCCATTTAACCCTAGGTGTACTGAAAAAGTGAACAATATTTTGGTAGTAACCTTTCCAAAGAAACTTTCCAGCTAACAGATTGATTTCCCCTCCAATATATGTAGGTTTGAAGACACATTTCAAATTTGATTTAACTAAAAAAAAAAGAAATATATTCTTCTATTATACTTGGCAGACACCTTCTCAAGACGGCTCTCATCTATGGTGCATGACTTCATTCTGGGTGTTTTTTAAATTAGCTGACACCAAGATGCTACAGCTTCTTATAATGAGGAAGTGCTATTTATTCTGTTAGCATATGGTGCAACCTTTCTGCTGCACTCTGCAGAATGCAAGAATTACCTAGGGATGATACTATCTTCTAATTATTCAGAGTTTTAAAATTAACACCTTCTTCACTGCATTTTGCATATGGACAAAATTCTTCAGAACTCCATCTCCTGCCTATTTCTTTCTCAAAATTTCTAGTTAGCTCTCTGACCTCAAACAGTGCTTTACAGCAATCATGTTTAAAGTCAAATTATTAGGATTTGAAAAACTGCATGAGTTATTATGCAACCATCCAAAGTAAAACAATTCAGGAAAAGTGAAAACATTTATAAAAAATGTAATCTGTCAGACTTTTGAAAGCTATTCCACACAAATCAGACAAGGGATGAGTCAAAGGCACCTCATTAAGTAAAGAAAACAAAAGTTTTGGCAGAATTTATGACAGTGCACCATTTGCAATGAAGTCCTGTTTCAACTGAGTTGTGAAGTTACCTACAGCCTTTCCAAGGTATATCACTGAAGAGGAGTGAACGCACTGAGGTGACTTTGAATAAATCTCCTGCTTTACAATCAATTTAGAGAGAACATTCTCTTAATTGTGAGAGCGTTTTCATGCTTTGCGTGAAAAAGAAACAGAATAATCTGCAACAAAACGGGTGTGAAATTTCTCCACAACCTCACACGCCACTGCAGCAAGTGCAGAGACATGTAACAGATGGTCAATTTAACTTATATCCTTAGTTATTAAACATCACCTGCAGGCCCATTAAACTGTTCTTCTACTGGAAACACTATATAAGTTACTTACTGCTCACAATACAGAAGATGATCTTGACCTTTCTCTAGGGCATGATATATTCCTGCTCAAAGCCATTGGAATACAAAGCTAAAATGGTATTAGCTGTTCTTCTAGCATCAAATTTTGCAGTTACAACTTTAGTAGGTGAGCTGGTGAGTGTCAGTCATCTGCCTTATTGTTTCTTTATTACAATCAATATGGAGTTAATGGGTATTAATAAAAGAAGAAAAAAAAATGTTCTATAAAACAGTCACGTGAAACTGGGAATTGAAAATCCTGGTCAGTACAAGAAGGCCTCCAAAAGCTGAACATACTGTTTTGCACTGTTGCCTTAAGTGTTATATACAATTTACATGACTTATCTTTTGCCTGTTCTTATAAACATGCTGCAACAGCTCATGGAAACAACACCACACAATTTTGGGCCACTGTTTTTAATCCTCTGCCTGGAAAAATTAAAACACTGAGAATTTGATCAAAAACTGATTTTACTACAAGTAAGGTACAACTTACTAACTATGCAAATCACAATAATTGTATGTTAATTAAAATGACTTCTGAAATCCATCATTACAGTTATACTACTTACTGGATTTAATATACTCAGATCCTTGTAAAGTATGGGGGATGAAAAGCTGTTCATTGCTATTAAAACCCGAAGTAAAATTACTCCTGCTTTGAATGTTGCATTTTGGGAGGTGTGAACACAAATCCTCCTATGCTTAATATCATATGGCTTTTAACACCTGAATTCCTGAAAAATGGCTTAAACTTTTCACCAACCAAGAGTTCAATTCTTGCTTGACTGAGCTGCAAGACAAAGAAAGCTGGGGGAAGAAGAATACTGCCATATAGCACAGAAATAAGATTCAGAGGTATTTGGCTTGTTACCAGTATATGTTTAGGTATGTAACTGTATGCTGTCCTCTGTGTAATGGCTTCAACACACAACAGCCTAAAGGAAGCAGTAAGTAATCCTTGAGGGTGAGGGATCTAAGCACACTTTTCTCCTTCTTAGCAAGTAGCTATTTTGAACTAGCAGGGACATTTATTTAGACCATTCTCCTCCTTCCTTGACAACTTTCTTCCTTCAAATATGCAGCAGTCTGGCCAAGAAAGAAGAGTCCCTCTTTGAATAAAGCACCTCTTATTAACTGCTGAAAGAGCTACCAGACACTACTAAGACTGTTTTCCTGACACAACCATCTGAGGACAGAAACCATCAAAAGACTGCGACAGCATGTGGAACGTGCACAGCATCTGTGACAATCATGGACGATCCCTTACTGTCAGCTAAGAGAAGCCTGTGTACATCTGGAGCTCAGTATGAGCTGTAAGAAACAGCTGCATTGGAGGAAGCTGCATCCCCTCCTGGTGGTGGTGATCTGGTCTCAACTACATCCAGCTGCGTCACACCCTGGCCGCACTACAGCAATGCTAAAAGCACAGAGCCTCAGGGAACTACAGCTAGTGCTGAGTCTAGCAGGCACCTTAACACTGTGAGCAGCATGTGAAACCTGCCCATGCCTCTACCCTGGCTTTGCAGGGAGGAAACTCAGGTGAGATCTCAGATTTTCTCTTTATGGATAGGAGTTATTTGCCAGCATGATGCTAGTAGGCATCTGAAGGGAAGCACTCAGTACGCTGCCCCAGCACGTACTGCCTAAAGCAAGGAGAAGGCTCATCTGCACAGCACAGGCTCATCCCCGGCCAGTTCAAGACTGCAAAATGCATTCCTACAGAAATGAAAACCACTACAAATATTACCTTTGTCTTCTGCAAAGGCAAGGTATACTTCGGTGACCTGGCTCTCACTAGCATAACTGTACAGCAGAGAATAAAATAATATATTTAATCATGGCCCTACACAAATTTACCTTGGGGAAAGGTAAAAAAACCCACCTTTAACATATGTTAAACACATTGCTTAATTATTTCCAGACATTATGAAGTTCTTATGAAACAAACAAACACAAAACAGTCAGATCCATTAGAAAATGCCATGTTTGAGCCAATACAGTTAGCAGTCCAGAACTACCTGAAGCCTCCACATTGGATGCAGACAAATAGGTGCGCTAGAACACAGTACCTAAAGTTAACTCTTATTTTGGCTTTGTAATATTGAGACACATTAAAGGTATATGAAGTATAAATGTAAATACTGAAAGGCTTTCACCATAGTAAGTGATTTACATGTTTATACTTCAACATAGAAGGCATTCTAGCTCATATTCTACATTTAATAGTAGGGTATGGCAACTGATAAATTAAAGCAAAAGTATGTATAGTCTTTGGTCTTCAAAAGGGACAAGAATTATAGAAACATAAAATGGAACATATTTTATAGATATGCTTAATATAAACCACATATTTATGTTGGTTAATATTAAGCACATCTTATCTCCTAGGCGTATATTTAAGAGCAAGACTGGATACCATTTTTACCCCTCTTTGAGCAACTGCTTGCTTTGGGATTTTTTTTGCATCTGTAGTGACAATGACTGCAAATGCCATCTTCACCACCACTATTCTCATCTTTCAGCTAACAAAAACTTCTGGCTTAGAATGATATTTTACAATCAGTGCAGTTTCCATAATTCTTGGCTTCTTTTAGCAATTCTGATCTGTTAAAATTTTTGTAATGTGCAACCAGTGTAGTAGCAAAGACCAGTTCTATACATGGTCTGAAGAAATAAAAGTAATAAATGATTTAATGAGAAATGCACAACAGAATAAAAGAAGGAAATAAAAACAAATGGATACCAAGTATATGAAAATTGTTAAATAATATGAAATAGACTATCTTATTTAAATGCTAAAAAATTCATTTAAGAAGTTTATTTTTTGATGCACTGCCCCCCCCATATCAAATCCACAGCTTTAATTATGATATCATCAACAGGAAAATAGCTTTGAACTATGCATATTTCTAAGTCTGCACATAGAAAAGATTTTCATAAAGGAGCATGAAAGTTCAACTTACTATGGCATCTTGGAGATGTTATGCATATAAGAATTTTATCTTTCTCCTCTATCTCACTAAATAATTCTGATAAATACATTTTCTGTGTTCCACTTTTGAATTGTGCCTTCCAAAAGGGAAGGCCTGTCAGCATCTAAGACCTACATTAATACAGAACAGAATAAGCTCACTCCAGACACAGTACCAAACAGAACTCGCTGCAGAAACATTTACTTTGAGATGCCTCAGGCAACTGAAATATAAATTTATTTCTGATGCTTGAATTAAAAACTCTGAACAAAGCCTCTGATAGCAATTAATTTCCTAACGCCAACTCAAAACAGGCAAAGGGAAAGGTCTGTGTCAGGTTAACAAATTAAATTTCTACTGAGAAGCTTCCTAAATTGAGGAGAATCTGGTTAATGAAATCTGTGCAAGAGTCAACAGCTTCCTCTGTGGCCCTGACACAGCACAGTGCATTAATAGACCAAATATTCTTTCTCAAATGTCTCCAGCATTATGATGTTGTCACCTTCCCTTTTCTGTTTTCACCTTTCACACTCCCACTCATTCACTGTCACATTCAATGTCGCTGATCAGTTCTTATTCCACTAGCAGCAAGAGAGATATTTTCGCTTAGAAATGTCAAAGCATAGTGGGGGACACACATATCAAGCCAGGCTCAACAATCTTTCCCTCCCTTTTTAAACAATTGCATGACACGGAAATATGTGATGAGCATTTTGCCAGGAAAAAAAAAAAAAAAAAAATATATATATATATATATATATATATATATTTACAGACACACACATACACACACACACACACACACAGAGATACATATAGATACATGTCAAAGCACAGAATGTCCTCCTGCAAAAGTTTATTCAAAATTCCAGTAACAGCTGCACTATAGTCACATTTTGTTATTCTGTTTCATATACATTGGCATAGGCATCTGTTTAAATAGAAATTTGAAGGACAGTGCTAAAAATCACCTGTAAATGTACTATTTCAGGAAACTGCTACTTTATGTTCAGATTGTATATTGGGTTTTTCCTGCATCAGAATGCCAAAGCATTTAGCTGGAGTTCAGGCCAGTTTGAATAAAGTCTTGAGTTAGAAAGCAGATGAAAAGATTTTACTCATAACACACTAACTACAACAAAGCACAACGATATTCAACGAAGAAGTAAGACTTGAAATGAGGAATACTTCCTCTTTCTACTGAAATCAAGATAATTTTCATCGATTTCTATGGAAACATAGCCAATACTGAGAGGAAAAAAAAGTTGGAGAAATATCTCAATTTGTTCAGAAAAAAGTGTATATATACAACACACAAGTCACCCACTGTCTATACGGACTTACTTTGAACAGATACGTGGCACATTTCCTCATTTCTCAAGTCAACAAGGCCAATCTAATATCCTTTGAAAACTGGAAAGAAATCTGTTACATCAAATCATGCCAAATAATTTGAACGTACTGTTCAGAACCAGAGCAACAGCAGTATAGGACCATTTGATCAAAAACAAAACAAAACAAAAACAAACACCCCCCACACACACACACACCAAGAACCTGATGCATACATGCCTATATCCTTCCTCACCCGCACTCAGCAGGAAACTTTTCTCTTGAAGGCCACATGAGATCCACCTTGAGAAAAGGAAGTAGAACTCATCCTTTTAAAACAGAAATTTCCCCCTTTTTCCATGCAGTTCTATTCAGTTATATATTTCCCTTCTCCATGCTACTTGTTCAAGATCACAACATAAAAGAAGATCAATGGTCACTGAACTATATCAGGGAAAAGAACAGTTTGTAAGAAAGATATAAATAAGGCTACTCCACAAACTGGTTTCTTTCCAACCTCTGCTGAACCATCTTTCCTCTCTCCCACATTCAACGCTAACAAAATCAACTCAGTGCCTCTGAACCACAAAAATAAATATAATTCAGTTAATTATGTTGCAAGGAAGGTCAGAGCTGGGCAAAAATTTTCTAGAAGAATATTTTTTCCACTAAAAACACTAACAAACCAAATCTACATTTTCTATTATAACATACTAATTTTTAAAAATAAAACATACCAATTTTAAAAATCCATCTCAAAATGCAAGATTCAGACGTTCATTATAGATGAAAGGTTTTGCCATTGATGCAGAATGAAGAGTTTCAACAGCATTTTCCCCACCAAACAAAGAATCCTGTCTCCACGTCCCTCCTAATGGCAGCCTCTGCCTTTTTAGCGCACTGCAGCTCACCCAGCCTACGTCCCACATATGTTCAAAACAAGAATCACCGTTTTTGTTTGTACAGTACACAGCTTACTTCTGGTTGAAGCACATAGAAGAGAAGCATAAAGCCAATTATCTAAATATTTAAAAAATCCACACAACAAAATTTCATAAACTCTGTTGCCATTGTAAAATGAAGGTGAAATTAGCATCCACCTCTTCTCATTGTTTTGAGTTAAGACCACCTAGAATTTTTATTTTGGTGACTGAAGCATTAGTCAAGTAGGCATAAATTTTTTCAGGCTGGCTAATAACAACTTTTTTCATCACCAATGATATCACACTCTACCACCAACTTAATCCATTATTTTAAAATTTACTAGTTGCTGAATAGCTGTGACAGGTTCCAAAAAAGTGCAGTGTGATTTTTCAAACAGAGCTAAGAACATTGCAAAAGTGAGTACAGTACTATCGTCTAGTGCTTTCAAGAAATTTGACAGGATTTGCATGACACTGACATATTGTAAATAAACAGCAGTTGAGAGTTTTAAGGTGCTTAGACTGAATCCTGAGGAGATTTAATATGAATTCTCAAAACTTTTACCTTTATTATATTCTCCTAATCTTTTCTGCCCTTCTGAAGGAGCTCTGCATATTCGTTCCGCTAACCACTGACAGCAGAGAAGTTACAGTTGTGATCCTCCCGACTGTATGAAGAAGCCAGATACACGTTACTGAACAAGAAGTAAAATTAGCATTGAGCACAGTTTCCCTACGGATTCTCATACAGCTAGCTACAGTTAGCTTTATTTGTCTGTCCATACCTAATAGCTTAACCTTACCTGAAGTTTTTAATCGTGGAAGAGTCCAATGTCACACAAATACAATATTGCCAAGTTAGAGTTAAGATTTATTTTCCGTTTCTTTGAAAACATAATAAGCATATATATGGAAAAGTGTTTACTCATAGCCCAGCATATGTCAAGCATGAACAAATTTGAAATCCTAGATCAGAAAACAAAACAGTTTTGAAACCTCATTATAGGAGTTAAAAGAAAAGACTCAACCCATTTAAACACCAGACAGCACAGATGTAGGAAGCATAGCTTCAAAAATGCAGCTCACATTTACCATTCATACTTATACAGAAGAAGATAACAAAGGAAAGGGAGTAGCATTATCACAAATGATGTATCATGTTAACAAAGAATAACAACTGTTAATGTTTCACTTATTTTCCCTCAGTGAAAAACACCAGGAGCATTGCTGTTTAACATTTTAATACATATCTGCTTCCTAGAGAAGCTCTGCAATATTGGTTTTGCAATTCTTGAACACCATGGGTCTGATTTCAAGAATTTAAAGAGGTTGCCACAGCACATCTGATTTGTACAGACCACTTAACACTGATAACACAAGACAGGCAATGTATCACAACCCGAGGATTAAAACTGCTTCTCAAAAAGCTATCAATCAGAGATATAAGATATTTTCCCTTTACCTTCTTGTACTAATATAAGGAAACTATGCCCAGCACACACCTGTAAAGCAGGTAGCTGGTAGTGCAAATCACTGCCACCTGGAACTGCAAGATCCTGAACTCTTGTCCCTCATTGAATGAGGTTGTTCTGCTCAAAGAGGTAAGGAAGAGAGACACCTGTGGCAACCAGTTGAAAACAGTACATCTATACTGAATTGTACAGCGCAATTTAAACCAACAACACAATTCCTGTTTTTCACTGCTAAAGACAGTCCACAGGAACACAGAAATGGTACATGAATTCAAAACTGCAAAACATTACCATGCTACAGGCACAGTCTTCTTTTTTCCAGATACTTGCTTAAAGGGCAAAAGCTGTGGCAATTTAAAAACAGATTTCATAGAAATTAAGTAACTTTTCTGGTTTGAATTCAGATAAGTTACAGAGATAGTGAAATCCTATCAAAGTCCCAGACCTGCCCAGCTAAGCTGCATCAGACCATCCCAATAACCATACCACAGAAGACAGCAGGCACTGTTACGGCTTGTTCCAAGCAAAGCGAGCATGCAGTTTCTATTCATGAGCAGGACGTTAAAAAACAAAGAATTACTTCTGTGCATTTCTGTAGATCAACGTGTATTATTTGAACTTTAACACAAAACTTAAATTAAAAAAGTCCATTCTGAGCTGGGACCAATCATGAGTACACTCTGCCTAAGATGGTAGCTGTAGCCTAAGAGGCTGTTAGAAGAAGTTAACTTAGACTGATAACATTGCAGGAATACATTCATGAGGCCAGTTCCACAGGAAGGTATGCCTATGAGAGGCTTCACGTCTTCACAGAGTCAAAGCGTAGCTGATGTCCTGCGAAGGTCTCACTCCTCAGAAGGAAGGAGGAAGATAAGGAAGCCCATGTTACCCTTTCTTATTTTAACCCTAGAAAACTCACACTTGTGCCTTGCACTTTTTCTGGTAAACCACCATATGCACAAAGCTGATGTTTTTACTTTACAAATGCTCTAAAAAATCATCTCTAGGAGCAAATCTAGCTCAAGTGCAAAAATATCATAGTGTTTGACCTCCTGAGAAATGGAAGAAAAGGTACTATTTTCTTGCTGAGACATACTCAGATTTTAAGTATAGGTATTTCAGTTCCTCTTGGTATCTCACCTCATGGATGACTAGGAAAAAAGCATTTTTCCCTTTGTTCCTTGCAAAGATGGAACAATTCCATCCACTTGTTTGCCCTTTATGCTCAATGCAATTTCTGTATTCCAGGCTATATGCAAAAAAGTTCATCAGAAATCCCGTATCATCTGCAGACTGAGGAGATGACCAAACAGGTTTTATTTCACCAGCTTACGGTTTCTGACAAACCAAAGCTTTCCTCTTCATATACCATATCAGCAAGAGCCTGTCCTACCAGATGAGGTGCAAAACTCATACTTTTGGCAGAAGAGCTCCCAACTATCCCTTTAGTGACCTGTATTTCAGCAACCCAAGTCAAAAGAACAAAGCTTTTGTCTGTCATCTATCAAAGCAACCGAGTTGAAATGACTTACCCTAAACAGGAAGAGTAGCACTTAATATACTTCTTTTCATCATACTGTCGTTGAATGTGCAGAAGGACCCTTCCCCAACCCTCCCCCCCCAAATCAAAACCCACTAGAAACGTGCTCTCTCTCCTGCTCTTCTGCCCATACATAACTCTGGTTTAAATAACACATTTTAAATTGGTGCAAACTGCTAGACAGGCACACAACTATTAAAATATAACTCCACATTGGTTTCACTTCTGTATGTGAGCCAGATGAACAGATTCAAAGAGGCTCAAAGGTTAAGTTTAATCTAATATGTTAAAAAATGTATGCCTTAGTTGATTCTATTGCTGCGCTGTTTGTAGAGCTGGTGTAAGACAAGACAAGACACTGGAAAAAAATCTGGAAGATCACAGCTGCCCCACAGAACAAACTGAAGACAATTTTCCTTCTCCTCATCCATTACTTGCTGCTGGCCAATCCCCCAGGACAAAAACAAAAACAAAACAAAATGCCAAAACCAAGACATCACTTGTCTAATGAATATAACAGTTTCTGAAATGACCAGTCTAAAAACCATCCCCTAAGTTGAATGCTTCTGTCTAGGGCTGTTAATTAGCAAATTATTTACTATTTACTTTTTTATTTTTTTTTGAACATGTTGAGTGGTTTCCTTGCACATGTCATTCCTCTTGGCAGAAGTTCATGCTTCCTCATTTCTGTCAAATACCAGGTCACCTACTTGCGTGCCTAAGCTTTGTCTGAAGGACTGTAAGTCTCCAAGTAGGGCAGAGAAATTATCTTAGTAATGAAGAAAAAAACCAAACCTTCCCCACCTCCTCCCTTCCCTACCCTACAAAAAACCTGCTTACTGGTTAGGCTTACAATGTCAGTTCTATCCCTACAGCTATGCCTCTCTCCTAAGGTTAACAGCAAATGTTACAGCTGGCATATTCTGCAATTTCAACAGAAGTGTTAACTAGAAACTGGATTATAAGGCAGATGTATTGTCCACAGGCCAAACAGCTTTTCCTTATCAATAAGGTCTAGTAACGACTGACCCAAGTTAAATCAGATGTGAAAATCTATAGTGAAAGCATCTGAATATTGCCAGCTCCAAACCCACATCTGGTTTTGAAAGAAGCCTGTTAGAAACAGAGACCTCTATCCCTGCCGGCAACAAACCAAACTCAACCCTCAACAGATTGACATGTAACTCCAAACGGCTTTCCCACTCCTCAGTAAAGCACATGGAAGTCGCATTGCTAACAAGCAAGTAAGCAAATACCATGTCACAGGGCAGTTACCAAAAAGGTATTATAATACTCATTAAAGGCAGAAGTTGTTGATGGGTTATTATTCCTTGAAATACTGGCACGGATGGACACTAGTATTCCTTCTTCTGCAGTTTGTCCTTTCTCACCATTATTTTGACTCATCCTTACCTCCCATGCTCTCCTGATGCCCTGAATGGCATGCTCTGAAAGCACTTTTTCATACGTGCAAGCAAAGGGAAAGCTTAGATACATGTTCACATTATAATCTTTCTAGGATAATTCTACTTCAAGCAAGGCACTGCTTATCCAACAATTAATTTTAATATTCCAGAAAGATTTTTCCCTTTATGCTCTAATAAGGGGGACAATAACAAATCCAGCAATAAACGTCAACATTAATTTGAGAGGAGATGAAAAATGACTTAATAACACTGCAGCAGGATAATGTTCTACGATAGGTCATAGAGGCATAAAACTCTCAACTAATTCATTTTGGTCTCACTGTATATTCTTGCTAATAGGGCAAGGCACATCTGAAAGACTGTTAATTCCTTGTTGCACAAACAGGTATTGACTTATATAGCAGGAGAAACGGCTCTTCCAGTTTCGGCTTCCCCAGTCAGCAGTAAAACTGGGAAAAGAGGCAGGAAGCCTCCTACTTGCTTTGCTTTGAGAAGCACAAGACAGAAATCGAGTTGCACTTAACCAGGAAATTCATCGCAGCATTAGGTCTCTATACCTAATAAACAACATTAAATAGAGAGGTTTTAGCGAAGCAAGTTGTGACTAGAAAGCCAGAATAACACAGGCCAAGAAAGTGATCACAGTAATTCACTACCAGTTTTACTCAACCACTCCCCAACTAGAAGCAGAACAGAACAGTCCAAATTTAGGAAGCTTCCTCTTCATTAACTCAGCTATGAGCAAAGTTAGTGTTTGGGTAAAGGTATCCGTGTTCTTACTAGAATACAGCCTTCTGCTACTTCTGCTAACAGCAAAACAATACATCTAGGGGAAGGAGATGCCATTAATAAGTTACATGATCCATTACTGGCAATGAAAACTAAACCAAGACAAACCTACCAAAGAAAAGGCAAATGATGAATCTCATATCCTGCTACACTCCTTCCAATATTATACCTCTGTGTAGCAAACCCAGGTCTGGACTGTTTCACAGGGGAAGAAAATATAAATCATGATACAGTTACTTCAAGAAAGTAAAGAGGCTCATTTTATTTTTTGCGTCCGTAACCGTATTCTCTAAGAAAAAAGTTCAGTCACATTTTTGGGTGGTGCGATAACAACATTCCTCCACAACTGGCAATGAATTAGCCTTTATAACAAGCTTTGCTAATGGGCATAAACTATCAAATATGGATGACTTATAAACATGAATTTATCTTAATACACATAGGTACCTGATTTTTTTGTTAATTTTAGAAAATGAGATTTCCTTAAGAGACTGTGATATGTCCAAATGCATTTTTGAAATTCAGCTCAAGGATATTTTTAAAAATAACTTAGCCTTTTCTGCTTGAGCACATTAAGAAAAAAAATTAATTTTACATTTGAAACAGGTTTTAGAAAAAGATCATTTTCAGCTAATTTTAACTAATTCTCAGCAATTTTAAAGAATTAGGTGTCCTTTTAGTCCTTTTATGATTTTGAAACAAGTTTTCACAAGAAACCGGATTATAGAGGCAATTTATCTTCCATGAGCCAAGCAGCTACTCCTTGTCAGTAAGCTCTAAGGGCTGGCCCAAGTTCAATCAAATGTGACAATCTATAGTGAAAGAATTCGTATACTGCTGGCTCCAGACCTGCACCTAGTTTTGCAGAGTCTGTATCCCTAAAGCCAGGATTGCCATTTAATTCCAAATAGTTTAATAATATATGTTATAATAACTTATAATTACATAGGTACTGACAAAAAATAAACATTCCTGATTTCCACTTAGTTTCTCAAACTTACACAAAGTTTATTTTCTCTGCAATTACATAAAAAAAAATAAAATGACATTTTAACAAACTCTGGTTGCAGGTATTTGATCAGTCATATTCTGTTAAGAATGTGCTGTCTAAGTCTGCAGGAATGAGTCATTCTTTACCTGATCACAAATCATAAAGATAAACCATACTGCATCCAGTCTTTAGCAAGAAAAATTCTTGAAGATTTTTTTTTCTCATAACATGTTTTCCTCATTATAAAAAATGGCTCAAATTTATAATAACCCTTTCAAAAGCATTAAGACTTCCAATAGTCCAACATATTAAATGCTAACTGTGTTTTAAATAAAATTTAGAAAGCAGGCAGGGGAGCAAGAAAATTCCATTTCTGAAATCTGCAGGCTGGAACCTGAGGAAGCTTTTACTCCAAAGAGGTGGTTTAAAACAATCAAACAAAAAGTTAAAAAACAAATGACCAAACAACAACAAAAAAGGCCTTATGATGGATAAAGTCAGACTTATGTAATATAATTAAATTTGCTATACAGCAGCCTTCATATGACGCTCACTTTTTTTTTTTTTTTTTAATCTCCAAAGAATAAGAGAAACAACACTTTGAGCAATATGATACAGTGTTTTATTTCAAATGAAAGGGAAAACACCAGGCTGAGCATGAACAAAAATCTGACTCAGAAGAGTAATGATCAAGGCAGACTGGATAGAAGTATTGAGCAAAAAGCACAGACCAAGTATTTTATGGAATGTAGTAAGACAATATAAAAGGGAAAAAGTTTTCTAATGCAAGGCAGGAAAAGTCAGAGATTTGGAGACAGAAAATGCCAGGCAACTGGATTCCCCTCTCCATCCTTAATGTTTCAGAGTTTCCCTATCTATATAGCCTCAAACACTACAGTACATGAACATCCAAAAAGCTGCAAGTAGTTATAACCACAGAACCAGACAGGTCAGAAGGTGTCCTAGATGCATGCAAAGCTGAGGGTTGAACACGTTTCACTGAGAGTTTAAAAGTTAGAGAATACTGGGTGAATTTTTTCAGCCAAGCAAAAAGAAAGATTGGGTAGAAACAGCGAACATCTCAACCCCTGCAGTTAGATGTTTTGCACGTATTCTACAGCTATTGAGCTTAAGACTTTGGGGAAAACACAGAACAGAACACAACTTTTCTTCACCACCTCAATAAAATGTAAAATACAGTGTTGCCAACCCAAGATTTTAAGCCCCAGTCTCACAATACTTTATGCTTTTCTTCAAGTTTAAGGTCCTGAATTCCTTAGAATTTCACTAGGAAAGGGAAAATAGGGGGAATTCTCAACTGGCAGCTCTAGCAAGGATTGTGAGACTTTAAAACTTAGTAAATGTTATTCTAATCCTGTTTCACAGAAGGCTGATTTAAGCCAAAATGTTTTTAGAATTGATGATCAGTGTTAAAGGCTGATTCGTATTCACCGTTAACATTTACACCTATCAACTTGCAATTAAAAATGGTTTCACATGAAATTTAGCACTTCTTGTTGTTAACTAAGAAACTAAGCAATATCTGTGTATATTTACACAATAATTCAGCTTAGCATTTGTTATGTTCTGTTGGACATTTCTTCTTTGCTAGATTGTTTCTCTATTCATAATTATAAGAATACATTTGAATACTAGCTGAAATTCAATTGGAAGTTCACAAATACACGATTTTAAAATTGCTTTCTTGGTTAAATAAGAAGCTAACTATTTTTTAAGAAAACTTTAAGCCATATTTTATATTTATTTACAGTTACTTCTTCTGTTAGAAAAAATGACTGCTGCAGACTACCATGTCCTTCAGGATATTCCTCCCTATTCACAGACCAAAGTAAAGAAGCAAGGAAGCTAACCTTCTTTCAATTTCAGGTGTTTCACAGTTTCATGTTAGTCATTAAAATAGTTAAACAAAGCAGATTTAATAAAATATCTCCCCTGCACCTCCAGAAGAGATTACTACAACAAAAGCCAGTTCAGTATTTCTGTACACAAGCTTACCCAGTGCCTTTGCTACTTGATGCCTCATTTGCTACTTTGCAGCACCTCAATGGTGGACGACAGCTGATTCAAAAGAACATAGGCAGGGTGAGGTGGCCCTGCGTAGAGATTTTAAGGTGTTTCTCATCCCAACTATAATATAACTTCCATGCTTAGGTCTTCCCTATAAGTTTAGGGAATGGTCTTAAATCATGCAGACTGCTCACTCTTCAAGACTAGGGAGCTGTCCATAACTATGATTTTTTTTTTCTTTTTTTTACACGTGGACTGTATGTACATACTACATGCCATAGTTTTCAAAAGCTTCTCCTATATCAAATCAACATATTTACTTAAGATAACACTATATGCTGTTTTTTTCATCAGTAAAATTTTCAAGAAAAAAGAAAGCCCCTTGGTCCTAGAATAGCATTTGTTTTTCCTAATACTCAACAGTTCAAAACTGTATTCACAAAAGAAAAACAAGATGGTATCATGATAAATACAAGGAGGGTAGTTAGCACAATTTTGGATGACCAGGTTTTGGTAGAACTGGGCTGGGTACATTGCATCACTGTAAACAGCTATGGCATTGTTAGCATTAAAAGCCAAAATGTTTCATATTCTTTAAACAGCCATAGCAAGCTGGATTTAGAAACCCTGTGTTTTAACAAATCACACTGCACCATGTTAACTGAAACTAGTTTACAGGTGAATTTTGTTGGTATTACGCAACACTGTAATGCCAAGTCATGCAACTGTCTCATCATTATAAGAACGCCAAGAAAAAAGCAGTTCCAACTACGCAGTATAACACACATCAAGGGCTCATCATTTCAGCAGCATGCACTTTGCATTATGAGTCTGTTAGCTTCAAACTAAAATGGCTTGTAGTAAGGTAAAGTGTGGGTGCTGGTGAAGAAATCAAGTTAGAAGAGCTGTTTTGCTCTCACGTGGGTGCTCCCCATAAGCTCTCAGAGTAACATTCCACAAGTTTCCTTTGAGTTTTTCCACTGCTACTGCAGAAACAACTAGATGCAGCAAAGAAAAGCATACTCTTTTTTGCATCACACATCAGCTAACTGCCAGTAATTTCCAGTTCTAGAATCTTTACTCTTGGTGATGAGCAAGAAAAAACACACAGCTCAATTTTTAGACACAGAGCAAGGCTAACCCTGCAGCCAGGAAAAAACAAACAAACAAACATACAAACAAAAACACACCTCCCCCTTTTCTTGATTTGGAGAGAAGGGTCAATACAGAATTCACCAAGGAAAAAAAGGAAGATCCCAAGACACAAACTTTCAATTTCTCTTCCAAAACAACTGCTTAAAATGGTCTGTGAGCAGGTCACTTATCTCTGCACTGCCTTGTTCACCCACTGTGATCCATCTGACTCTGAGATTTCTTCACAAGAACATTTTAAAAAGCTGCAAACCCTCATATTAGAAAACACTGCATATGTTACATACAGGATATTCGTTATTATGCCCCTGGAAACAGATGTATAAATTGTTCATTTGAGGTTGTTTTATCTGCTCTTCATTTGGGAGAGGCTATATCCCTGTTCTACAAGCACACAGGAACAGTACAGAGAAGACTAGACTGCTGTCACCAGCAAGCTTGGATAAGTTCCTTTCAATAAATACATTACTTATGGCCTGCAATTTGATAACAAAATCATTGAAATTAAGGCATAGTAACCAACATCACTTAGCTCTTTCAATTTTTGAAGGATTCTTTCTATTAGGAGTGTGACAAGTTAACATAAAATTCTAGGAAGTGAAGTAATTCCAGGAGAGGCTATATTTAGCATAAGATTGAATGTATATAGTAACTTCAAAGCAGTGATACATAACACAGAATCCATATGTAGAGAGAACGTATATACATATAAAATTAATGAGTATGTACATGCGTACATACTTTATTTCCTCACTAAATAGGTAGACATGAGAAAAAAAAGCTCTGGATTAAGAGATGTTCACTTTATTCCTGGTTCTGTCATGGAACAACACTGCAGGGAAGAGAAACTGGTCAAGAACTTCAGTATTTTTGTGTGCACTGAAGAACAACATTTTAAAAACTTTGTAGACAACAGCATTTAATATGATATTAATCAAGCCCAGAAGATGCAAGATACTTTGCTTGATACTTCAAACCTTGAAATGCCACCCCCCCCCCCCCCACAAACACTTATTTGGGTAAATATTTTAACATCTGTTTCAAGTTTTTAAACCTCTAGAACGGTTCCAAAGTTTTCTTCCTAACCAACCCCTTACAAAACACATTACAAAACGGACTCTCATCACTTTTACTAGGGTGTAGAAAGGGCTATAAACTCTTCCTGTTCTTCACAGAAACCGTCTTCAGCTTCACTTTATATAAATTGTATCATGACACCAATAAGATATTAGCATCTGTTTAATTTTATGATTATTATTTTTTGCAGCCAGACTGTCACTGTAATGCTTTACTAAATGCAACTCCTTCAGATGCTTCATTTGTTTTTGCAGTAAACTCCTCCTTATATAGGAAGAAGCAAATACTGTCTTTTATTCCTTTACTGATGGCCTCTGTTTAAGACTTTCCTTAGGAGGAAGGCTTTGAGTCTACCACACTCTACATGCATGCTATAAGAGTCAAAATGTGTGCCACATTTTAAGAAAAGCAGCTTGTTGGGATACCTGTGGGTGAAAAGATGGTAGGTAAGTTGACAGACCATACAAAATAACAGCATATATATTTAAAACACTTTAGGGAAGGAGGAAATGGCTGCATATGCTCTTAAAAATCCATCTTCACTATCAGAACAAAACAAGCTGTCATAACATTATATAAGGTTTAATACTCTAAGTGTCTTTTTCTGAAATCCCTTAGAAGAGGATAATGTCTCAAGTACTGCTAACAACATCCTCAGAAGCCAAGAGTGAGAGAGCAATAAGTTTTCCTTCCCTGTAGGGTAAGGCATGATTTAATTTCTCAGGCTCAGGTGTGTGCATGAAGGGAGTCAGAACTGACTATTCATTCTCTCTCTGCAGGGAGTTACTTATTGCAGCTTACTGTGTGGAAGAGAAAATGGTTTCAAGTCAAAAACAATTACTTCTGTTCTGTAAACGGACATCCTGTGCTTTGCTATAGCACCTACAGAAAAATCCCAAATAAATAAAATATCTTAAATTCCCCTTCCCCATTGACTAGGGTGTGGTCAGCTGAATACAGAACTGCTCACAATGGCAGATGTTCATGCAGCACTAACTCACAGTAAATATCTTATAAATCAAGAGCAAACCAGCTTTCATTCCGTCAAGAACAGCTCAAGTGGGAACAAATACAAGAAATTTGACCTTTACATCAAAAAAACCCTCTTTTGCTTACCACCGAGAAAAACAGGTTTTGTGACAAAAGCTTCCAACAATTCTGCATTTATAAACCTATTTAATGAATATTCCTATATATTTTCCCCTGCCTGAGGGGCACCAAAAACCCTTTCAAGGAAAAAATTGATGGACTGAAACGTACTGGAGACCTACTGCTATCCAGTGCTACCAAATATATTGATTTGGAGGATGGTGCTCACCATCTTGATTTTGGATTCAGAAACGCCCTTTGCCTAAGAGTTCAGTCACCCACATTCACAGATTCAGGATCCCATATAAAAAGAGTTGCTCACATTAGTACCCATCCTTTGACTAGAAATCATGCATTGGCTATGATTTTCATGTGCTCTATATATCAGAACAATTGACTGTTACATACATCTTAAATTAAGCCTTTACTGTCTTGTTGCTCATCCATTAAAATTGTTTTCAGTTGTATAATAACGTTACCTATTTTGAAATAATTATACTAACAAAATGGTGCAGAATAAAAACTAACAAGTGAGGAATTTCTAAGCATTAACTTGTTATTGGCAATTTGGTAGATATAAACTCCTATATTAGGCTTCTACATTTCTACAGTTATGTTTATCACAGTTTTCTCTAGTTGCTAGTGAGTCTCAAAAAAAAAAAAAGACAATGTTGTCAAAATGTAGTTTTTAAATTGCTGCTGAAGGCTCTTCAGTAGAAGGCTGTTTGATTAAAGACTTGGAAGTGATGCACGGACATTGCTGAGGCACAGAGTAAACAGCAGTGAAACAGTGCACTCATCTATATTGGGATCAACTTTCTACTTCTCCAGGGCAGGACAGGTCAACAAAGGTGAATGAAAGCTTGTTTACTAAGAGCAATAAAACACTGATAAAACACAATGCTAGACAGCAGCACAAGCATATTTCATTTTCAGCCTAAAAAAAGCCAGACAACTCTGATATTTGCCTCCACAGATACCATCTAGAATTTTTTTCTTCTGAAGCAAAAGACAGGAGAGAAACCCCCCCACACACACCTCTTTGGCTTAGAGAGCAAAGCCTCCAACTTTCACAGTTACAAAAGAAGAAGAGAGATAGATCTCTTCTTGCTGATTTAGTTCATTGAAAATGACTTTTTTCAACGTATGTGTAAGACAACAGATCATGCGACAGCATTCTTTCTTACATCATTCAGGTCAAACTTATGACTTGATTGCATCCTGACTCAAGATTTTCAAATGCTTTGGCCTGGTAATAGTCACAGTCCACATAACAAAATTTATTTAGAACACAAGGATGGGGATGACATTAGGGGATGGCAAAAAGCTTATGCTAACCTTCAAAAAAAAAAAAAAAAATCAAGCAGTCAGAAATCAGGAAGTGTCAAAATTAATGTTTTCTGTAAACTCTTGATCTGACCTCTTTGTTTAATTTTAATGATTGATGCAAACAATCACAGAACTTCTCTTTTAGAGGATCTTTAACTCACTTACTGGATAGGATGAAAGCAGTTCAAAATGTGAAATCAGACTTGTATAGAAAGCAAAGCTGCTTTCTGCTAGACTCTTGACTTTGTTTTAACCCCCCACAAAATTTTGAAGAGTAATCAGAGAACTGGATTCTACCTATTGTCTCCACTACAAAATCCCTATGTGACTGTGTAAGTTCCTCCTACTCCCATGACAATTATTTTCAGGATGTTCAAATAGGCACTTGTGCATCCTGTCAAGCAGAAGCATTCAATACCCTTGCAGTTCCTTAAAGGTAGGTAGAGCTGTACTTTCAGTGTTCAAAACATCATAAAATTATATACTATTGGAGGGGAGGAGGGGACCTGATTAAGAAAGGGCAACAGTCATGAGGCTTCTCTTAGGGGACATCCAAAATCTGTGGATGTTTGACATTTGTGCTTTAGATTCTAATCTACGCACAGTGAACAAGAATATCATCATCTCAAATCACAGAAGTGTCAAGATGGTAAGTTATTTATTTTATTGAAGCCCTAGGGGGGCTAATGAACTCTATAAATAAATTCCATGAAGAAATTAATAATTCTTTATTCAGGCTATATTACATGTGAATGCTGTAGTAAAAACATATAGGGTAAAACAAAACATCTTATATTGTTCCCTATTTAGTACACTAAACTGTATAATGAATGAGGGGGATTCAGTGGGACCCCACCCCCCACAGTATTACAGACAATTAATAATGTGTGCCTTATTTCTTATTTAATAGTGAGAGAGATTATTCACTAGAAATTCCAGTGACAGTGGCATATGCACTGCCCCCTGATGTTTTCACCTAAGGGTGGGATATTTGCTTGAAGATGATGTTTTAGGCATATAGTTTACCTGGATGATATTTAAATGACCTGTGATTTAAACCAGGAGATCAGACTGGATAATCTTATGCTTTCTTGTACTCTTTGATCCTTTTAGCATAATTAAAGGACAGTCATAACATACATAACTTGGGCTAATTATTATGGCACAGTAATCTCGTGTCATTTCCTAAATCTTGAGTGTTCGACTTTCCAACCTTCAAGTTCTTTGAAGGTTAGTTTTTGGATGTATGTTTAGAAACAAATAAAGTTAAATGCAACCCACACATTAGGCTCACAGAAGCATGTAGTAGGAAAATAACAGAAACTGGCAAAAAAAAGAGTTTACCCTAGCACATGTGTATGCCTACACATAAATGCATATGCACATGTGTGATGTGTATATTGTTTGTACAAATATACGTATAAAACATGTATCTACATCTAGTCATATAAAATGTATAAACATTTAGTTATAGATAAAGTGAGGTTCACCAGTG
Organism: Dromaius novaehollandiae; assembly: GCF_036370855.1. NCBI lineage: Eukaryota > Metazoa > Chordata > Aves > Casuariiformes > Dromaiidae > Dromaius > Dromaius novaehollandiae. The sequence continues at coordinate 94,310,707 of NC_088100.1, read as the reverse complement.
GCACTATTAGACAAGCTTATCCAGACAGTCTTCTCCAGAAATTAACTGGCAGAAAACAGTCCATAGCAACTGCTAGTGAAGTAGCATAATGTAGTTTAGATTATCAACACAACATTAGAGAAGATAATGATGGTAAATAAAAATTTAAGAAGCTCCATTTAACTTTAAGAGAGTGAGCCTTATACTGAATCAGCTTAACATCCCCTACAAATGATTCCTAAACTTGGATTTGATTAGACAGCTGGTATGCTGAGTGATCACCATGACATACAGAGTAGCAAGGGTAATGGTATTGTTCTTAACTGTTTCAGTATTTTCCTATTATTTCCACATCCACAGTTTCCCACTAACCATGTTGGGTCAGGTCAGGTAACAGGGTACAGTCCATCTCCTGCTGAAAACAGAATTTTCCAGAGCAACAGCTCTGGAAAGACAGCAATCAAATCCCCCAAAATGGGAAAATTAACATCTCTGCCTTTCTTATGGGGTACAGATTTCAAGGCTGTAAGACAGAAACTCTTATGGTATAGGGTACATTCAACAGCCATCTACATCGTAAAGCTCTCCTGTAATCCTTAAACTGTTACAGGAGGAATTTTTTTTCCCCTATATTTATATGTACATTAAACACTTATTTCTAATTTGCATTACTCTGGAATTAAGGTCCATGACAGGTGCTACAGTAACATTAATGCCAACGAGCTTTTAAAACCTATCTATAGCAATACATTTGCTTATTGTAATAGAGCGTAACAGAAGTATGTCAGGACTTCCAAATAACACAGTAGAAGTATGAACAAGTATATTCAGGATTTAGATGGAAAGACACATTCAGTCAACAGTCTATGCTTTCTACAAAGGAAAAGGAATATCAAATCTTAAACCTTCAACTGACAGAGATCCAGGTACTTTAGATTCAAAAAAAGGCCTTTTCTACAGTCCTGCAGGCTTGGATAGCTCCCGCATAAAATATATTTTTTCCATTATGGAGATTCCTCTACTCACAATTAAGGTTAAAGTCAGATTCCTACTAGAAAACATTTTGACCTATTACTCTTCTCCCCTTCTAATAATCAGGCAATATGTTAATGCAATCACAATAAAAATTTCTGTCTGAAGGGGTATCTTTTCCGAAAGTTTGCAAATCAGCCCAACAGTTTGAACCTTAACATTTACAAGTTATTTCTAATTCAACTTAAAGTACTAACTTCCACATCTCAGCAGATGATAACCATTCTTTTCATTTTCTAATTAATACTACAGGTAAATTCATGCATAGGCCATGTCTCAAAAAAATAAAGCAAAGTTATAGTTGTACTAACAATCTGCATGAGCAGTTTGCCTTCTGGTGACTAGCACTGTGAGAACAGAAAACCTCTTATGGCAGAAATTTGTAACAGAAATATGAAGTCTGGTATGAATGAAGTATGAGAGGGAATGTGTGCAAGCTCCAGAAGAAACAGTATAACAAGGGTTAAAAGGAATGGTATGCATTAATTGCAACAGTTCACCATTGATATCATTTCATTCAAATTAAGAAGAGAAACAAACTGCACTAAAGATAAAGTGTCAAGAAGATGAAGAACAGAACAGCAGCCATAGAATACCCAGATAAGAAAAACAAGAGGACTGAAATTCTGGAATTCTGCCCAAGACTTACAAGGGCTGAGACAAAATAATGAGGCAAGAGATCCCAAACAGAATCCATTCCTAAAGGATATAAAAGGTTAGTCCAAAATCAGTTTGTCATCGTACTGAGGGCTCAACAGCCAGCACCCCGTCCTTTGTGTAACGTACAAGTGATCCTGGCCAGACTACTTGGACACGTCTTGGTGCTTGTGAGTATGTGGATGTGAGTGCACAAATAGATAAGTCAACCCACTTACAGACATTGTGAAATACAATCACCCTCCTCTTCTGTAAGATCTGACATTGAGTTTTGTTACACTAGCTTACTACATTATCATAATGCTGTGCTAGAGATAGTATGCAGCTGCATCTGTATTACATATAACCAAAGGATCAAGCTTTTATTCCAGGGTTTGGATAATTTACTCAGCCTGAGGGGCTTGACTAACTTTTGAGACAGCTGAGTTGCATTTTAATCTAATATATAGTAACAGCATGACTACTTCAAGCTGATTTGGAAGAGAAAATAGGAGATATTATTTCTCAAGATGAGTCTACTTTCCCCAAGATGGAGAGCTAGATTTATCTCAGCTCCTTAGATGACTATAACTGTACTGAACACCACATATATTTTATCTTCACAAACATTCCAGTGAATTAGCAAAATATTATCAGCTCTCAGTAAATGATGAGGAACTGAGGCACAGAAGACAGAAAAATGATTTGTCTAATATTGCAAAGAAATTCTCATTTTTGAGTCTGAAAAGGAAATCTCAGGTCTCAAGTTCCTAGCTACTTGATCACATTCCTTTCTGAAAAAAATGAATAGACAATTGAAAAGTCATCAGTTACATTTCCGATACACCTGCTTAGCTAACAGCTTAAATCATCTTAGCAAACAACTGCTAACTGCTGAGCTAAAAGGCTTTCAGACAGGAATTTTTTTCCTGGTCTTGCCTTGCTTGTGTACGTAAGGACTGCTGAAACGTTGTCTTAGAATTTAGGTGAGCAGTCAGGGTGACTGACTTTCTCAGTGTCTTTAGCTGAAGGTTGTTAGTAGACAGTAACTTCTTTCTTATGAACATGCACTAGCAGATAGGATATGCAAGTTAGAGTGAAGAGAGGCGAAACGAAATGTTGGGGGTGGGATGCAAAAACAGAGATTGCAAAGCAGATTTGAATTCCAAAATCTTTGTTGTGTCTTAGTTTATTTAACTCCTGGTGAATTCAGAACCAGCAGAATGCTGGAGAATTTGTGCAACAGTCACAAACATAATATTGAAGGTCACAGCAGTGCTCTTTCCAAGTTACCTCCAGTGGAATAACAATGAGCCCTTCCTCACATTCACCTGGTGCATAACCTTAGTATAGAAACACTCTTATTTAAGAAGTGTTGCTTCTAGATTTCTTGACTCAGGAAATATTTTGAAACTAGGTCTTATACCTCCTGGCACTCTTCTTGTCCTACCTCTGCCTTTTGGGTAGCAGTGCAAGGGGAAAGAGAAGGTTAGCTGCTAGTCGTGTATCATCTTCCTGTGGCATTAGTGATTAGAATCCCAGAAAACATGCAGTAAATTGGACAGCTATCCTGTGCATTTCTGAACACTCTGCATGCAGCACTGCGTAACACAGCTCTCCAAAGACAAACTAAATTTTATTTGCAAGACAAGGCATGAACCTGGATCATACTTCTCAAAGGAATGAGCTGTGTGTTTTTAAAATGTGCTCACAGATACTGACCTTTCTTTGCAGAGAGAAAGGAGTTAAACAATTTCTTTATTCCCCAAAGGTTGCTGGTCCCACACAGAGGTGCCATGCTTTATTTAAAACATTCTCTCTCCCAGTAACCACTTGTTCTAATTGGCAAGGCAAGGCTGGGTCCCCAAAGCACACAGCTCGTTACATTCAGTTTGGATTACAAAAACACGATGAAACAAACTGCATCAAAATGTACAAATTAACAGCTCAAGAGTGCACGACACGGACATGGAATTAGATTGTAATATGGAACAAACTCCACAGGGAGGCTAAGGAACAAATCACTAGTGCCTCTACAAACTATAGAAGGTTTCCAAACGAGCAAATACAGAAAACAGAGCAGACTTTTCCATAACTCAAACAAATTGCTAAATACGAAAAGAAGAGAAAAACGCCCCCTCTCATATCTTACATACGCGTGCATAGGAGAATGGAGCTGCAAGAAAGTTTAATACATTAAACCTGTGGGCTGCACACTAAATATGTAGCTCTGTTTTCACGCTGACAACGTGCAAAGATCATGGCAATTAAGTCATATTTCTAAACATTTTTTAAATCATCAGAGAACCTATGCACAAGGGACTAAATTACAGCTGGTGTTTCAACAAGTCACATGGCAAGGTTAATGAGTTAGAAGATGAACAAGACATTATTGAAAGAAACTGACTTTACCACAAGAAGAAAAATATACTAGAAAAAAAGAACTATGAAACAAACGGAAAATGAGGCAAGTCTGAGACAAAAAGGGGCTGAGGTCTGGTCTTTGCTTGTAGATCAACGATCTGTACAATGGGACTGGCAACTCTGAGTTAAGAAAAAGAAAACAAAATGGAAAATACTAGTGATGTCTTGTTGAGATAGAAGAAAAATTAAATTTAAGAATACTGGCAGTCTTTCCAGGTAGCCAGCACTGAGAAGAGGTCTTACTTTTGTCTGAGTGTAGTTTACATTTTTAACAAATGAGCCCAAGATTACTAGACTGTGAATTTAGCAAGATGTAATCCAGTGAAACAGCCACTAATGTCCTAGGGGGTCCTTTGCTGATAGGATCGATCGACTGCAAAACGTTGAACTTCTTAACTAAAAGGCAGCTGATCTTTCTAGCCTGTGTTTGTGAAAAAAACACTTTCAAATGTGACTAGAAGAAACCCTACTATCTTGAAGGTAGTAGTAGCCAGAGAAAAGAAAGAAATTGTCCTACCTTGATACACAAAATTTGACTGCCAGCCATGAGAGGAATGCTTTCTTCCTTTAACTATTCAAAAACACTTTATGGATCTGTCCTCCATCAGTGCTTATACCTTCCCACTACTTTGAAGGAGGATGAAGGAGGAGGAAAAAGGAGAAAATAATTGAGCAAATTAACTCAGCAGTGAGCCACTGGCACTATTCACAACTTATGTTGCACTGCTGTACACACAAAGCCTTCACGCAGCTAAGTTTCTAGGCAAGTAAGGGTTGTATGTTTTTCATACAGCACCTTTAATATCTTTCTTTATAATGTACAGCAAAAACGTATCAATACTGCCACAAAGCAGCAGGAGAGCCCTGAACTCTGCTACTTTCAGTCCATGATAGTACAGAGGGGGGAAAAAAGTGGACACCTCAAGCAATATTATACTAACATGGTAACTCAACAAGTAACCTCTAATTAAATGACAAGCCTGAAATTTAAAAAGCTTCACATATCGTTCTCTTCTGCCTTCCCAATTCTCCTGCACATATTGAGTTCTGGGAACACATAGCATGTCCTATCAGCCAGTATATTCAATTCTAGACAGAACTAAAACAGTTAGTCCTAAGCTTAGATAGTACAACCAAACTTATATAATCATGTTTGCTATTGAATTTTATTTCTTCTCCAAAACTTTAAGACAGTTTAGGGGAAAAGGAGTTAACTAAAAGCAAATAAATCCTTTCCAAATCCTTCCACAAAATATTGCCCTGTTCTAACAGCCTAAACAAAGCTATTACTCAGATCTTCACACTTTTTAGAGCTGCAGAATAATGCATACCAACAGATCAAACAGAGTTTTCAGGGTCAGCAGTGCAAATCAAGCTTGTAAATAAGCCCAACTAAAGTCATTCAACTTTTTGCCTAGTTCTTTTTTATAAGGATCGTCTTCCTCAAGTTTAGCATACAGCTGACCTTTTCAAGTTTACTGCTTGTGTTAAGACATCTTTTCCCTACCATCCTTCCCCTTTCAAAAATCATTTGGACTTGAAATAAGGAATAGTGTGAGAGAAATTAAATGTACGTCAAACAATATCTATGTTTATACCTGGAATGCTATAGTTCTTTGTTAGTAGATGCTCTGGAAATCAGCAATATCTTTGTTGCTACTGTAACCAGCCATACAATTTTCCAAAGAATTATTAGCTCGAAGCCTGACTGCATAATAAAAGTTGAGACTTTACTAGTCTCAAGTGCTAGCCAGCAAGTGCTGCTTTTTGTAGCAAGCAGTCCATGTACTTCAAAATACAAAGACAGACATGAATGCAGCAACAAATTCTAGCCTAATGAAGCAACATATTGAGGTACCACTTTCACTAGGAACCAACAAAGGGAACACTGTACTTCAGCCTTCCCCCAAAAGATGCATTTTGTGTATAGATGGAGAAAACTAGCACTTAGTGCTGTTGTCAAACTTCTACAGCAACAAAGCACTAAAATATGGGGATTTACAACAGATACAAGGATACGAAAAATGTAAACATGTCAGATTTTTAATTGTTCATTTAGGAATAGAAACTTTATGAAGAAGAGAAAGGCTGAATAAAGTATAATTTATCAAGCAATGGTATACAGCAAAGATTACAAAATATAAAATAGCAACATGCAAGATGCACCTTTTGAAATGGTCTCCAGTACTGCAAGCTGAAAGTTTGACTGAGGGTCAAGTTAGCAGCTCGTTAACAGCAAAATCTATTTAGGGAGGAGCGGTGATTTTTGCCAGAGAATCCCTACAGGAGGCTTTATCACTACCATGCAAGCCAGAATTCTAAACAGCTTGCAGGATGTACGAAGACAGAGAAAAGAGGAAACTGTTTGCATTATTCAGGAATGACTCTAAATCAAGTAAGGAGCCAATTTTGTAAGCTCCTAAAACCAGGTACATGACAAAATTAAGGTCTGCTCAACAAAGTAGAAGGGTTAAAAAAATACACAAAAACATGAAATACCTCTACAGTCAGACATGTGAGTGAGTTCAGGAAATAGAAAGAAGAGCCAATAATCCGTTATATTCTATAAATCATCTGATTTTAGAAGAAAGTATGTGTTAATTTTTCTTCTCTTCTTTTTTCCCCTTTATCAGGTCTCTCAAATTCAAGAGAAAAAAGATTAATATACTGCTGAAGTTATAAAACTTTACAATCTGGCATACAGTCAAGCCTATATATTGAAAATATCTGTATGGTTACCAGCAATATTGATTTCCTACTTTATACATGGAGATTGAAATTCTGTAATTTGTACTCATCAAAATATCAATATGTGAAAAAATATGTACAATTTTAAACTACAAGCAAAACTGAACTAAAAGTCATGACCCTTAGATCTGAGAGAATTCTTGGGTTATATGATGTTGAAGTATTTTCCCCAAATTCAGTTATTTCGATCTTCTGCTTCACAGAACATGAACGTAAACATTTTCCCCCTTTTTTGAATCCAACTATGCATCTATCTCTAGAAAGTTTCAATTACACCTTCAAACAGAAGCACTGTAAAATTTATTTAGAAATATTCCAACCCATTAAGGTTCTAATCATCATTTCTTTCTACTTCCAATTTTCTAAGCACATCTCTTCACCAAACCATCCATTTCTGCACTTACCTTTGGCTTCACGTATTAGTTATTGAATAAGATGCAACCCATTTCCAGCATTCCTTTTCCCCATGCTGATTGTACCATAACAAAAGTTAACCTTTCTAGACTCACAATCAAGTGGATTAGCGGCAGAATATGTTTTTTGGGTGGTTTAAAGGAAAAGTATACTTTTACATCAGTTTTATATATTTAAGCCTTTGTTTTTACTCAATAATAGTTTGTTCTAAGACTGTTCCCAGAGGCTGCAATTAAAATCGAGTCCTTGTGGTACCAGGTGTTGTTTTCATGAATGTTTGTAGAATTCCTTCTTGAAAGAGCCTACTTTGTAAAAGTGGCTTTTCAAAAGCACTCAGGCAATGTCTGTACCTGAAGCCGATATTAAAACCTCCATAAGCCTAATGGGAACAAAGCTAGACTGATGAAGAGTACTGTTGAAAAATTTCACCCCCACAGCACTGTCCAGTATTTTAATCATTTGGATTTAGCAGTTTACTGTACTGAAAGGCGAGAGACTGCAGTATTAGCAAAGGATGTGGTATCACTGAGGGATGTACTCTGGCCATATGTTTGCATTTTTTCACTTATCAGTCTGTATTCAGAATTTAAAAAAACAAACAAACAAACAAACAAACAAACAAACAAACAAACATGTTTTCTTGTATTTTTATTCTGGATGTGCAAGCTGCCTGAAGCAGTTAGGCCTTAATAATCTCCAGAACAAATTTATTTGAAGCAATTTAATACCTAGGCTTACACTTTACTGTATCTGGAGACTTGGAGACAATGATAGCATGTGGTCAACACCGAAATAGCGACAGTGTGTTGTAAAGTACTTTGCAGAAGCACAATTAATTTAAAATGATTGCAGAGAGGCTCTTGAACATTTCAGAGTCTGCTACTTTTATTGGGCTCAAGCAAGATAAGTCAGGTATTCCTTCTTGGAATAGGCAGATGAGATAAAAGGAGGAAAAGAGGGCTGAAGAGGATAGCTCATTTCAAACTCCTTGCCAACACTGATCAACCTTTGTGCGTGAGCCCAGAACTAATGCATCAAATCAGAAACAGCAGGTCTGTAGTTGCACAGAGGAGTACAGACAGGAAGGTTCCATTTAATAATTCATATTGCAATGCAAGCTCAACACGTTTTCACCTCTTGCTGACTTCTTGCCCTTCTCATGCAACTTATGTGAAAATAAAAGGCTTACACAAATGCGAGGAGCTTTGCTGCTGCATAAGTCTGAAAATAGTTTTGAAAAATTGAAAACTGGATTCTATCCCTTCCCTCTGAAAAGAGAAAACAACCCAGTCATTTAACACAGTTACTAACCTTTTTCGTTGTGTGGATTTCTTTTTTCTAAAATAAAAAGAGAAAGGAAAGGAGGGTCAAGAGAAATAATAATTTCCAATCTTCCCCTCTATACATATCCAATAACGTCATATTAAAAGAGAAAAAAATGAATTATTTTCAGATCATACCTTTGGGGTGCCTGGAATGGTGAAAAACATATCTGATTCAACAGCTTTCTTGGCTAAATTTTGCAATCTGTAGTGGTCCAATTTACAGAAAGAAGAGTATACGTCTTTCTATTACAATACTCTAGCTGAAAACCCAGTAAAAAAAATACGCTAAAAATATTTAAGTAAAATCATAAATAAATAAATAAGAGGGCGGTAGTCTGGGGCAAATGTCCAGTCCTCTTTTAGTAGTTACTTAAAAACTCTCACTCTTATTTGAATATTACTGATAAGGATCCACAATTAGGATATAAGAAGATAAAGTAAATTTGCTTATTTCGAAAATACTGGGTTCTGTTCCAATTAGCAGTACCTTTTTAAGTTTCTCAGGTTTTTCAAAATTCTTATAGAGTGTTTATTCTTAATCAAATATAACAACTGTAAATAAAGACTTGAAAATTCTAAAAGTAAAGCTACCTTTTTTCTTAAATCACACACAGGTTTAGAAGTAGTTTTGTATTTTTACAACAGAAAATCAATTTGATCAGAGGGAATGGCTTTTCAGCTGTTCAGGAGAATCACAAAATACAAGTCAAGATAGTATCAACCTTTTTTTCTTGTTAAAAAATATCTATATATAGATATATATAAAAACAAACAAACAAACAAAATCAGTAAAACAAAATAAAATATGCTTTGCTTAATGCCTGGCCTGCTGTCTGTAAAGCTTAGGGTACTTCATTAATCCCAGAAAAGAAGGGAGAGGCCATTTCAATCTCTCAGAGCCAGAAAATCCAGACATCTCCGAGGTATGCAAAGTCATTCACAGTGCTGGCATGAACATAACAGTTGCACTGGGTCGCATCAAAGACCTAGTAGCCTGTTTCCAACAGCAGTCAATGGGGCAAGAATATAAGAAGGGGCTTCTACTTCCTTCAACATACCCTTCCAGGGATCCATGGCTTTATAAAATAGCCAGAGGGATATCTGTGTAATTTTGTTGAGTAGTCTTTGACAGACCTTTTTCCATGGCTATGTTTAATGAGGTGATCCTGAACCCAAGATTTGAAACCTACAAGCCAAAATTTAGGAAGTACAAACCTCAGAAAAGCTTTACAACATTTTTTTTTGTATACTTCACATTAAATTTCATAGCTTTTGCATTGGAAATCAATGATAGAATAAATAAAAAAGCTCTGCAAGCCCAATATTAAGATCAACTTATGTTCTATACAGTAATGTTTCACAGACAAACCAAAGACTGCAAGTTAAGAAAAAAATTCTCAACTTTTTAATATTAATATCTGTTCCCCCCAAAGAAATTTAAAAGCATGAACTGACAGCACCTTAATTTTAATTAAAAGATTACAATAAAGAAATAATACCACAAAACTTCAAAAAAGGGAAAGCTAGAAGATGCTAACATAAGATGACAAAAACAATTTCTAACTTTTTACACAGTAGAAATGACTTTGCAGTAAGAAGATAACATGTAGCATTTAGCATTAGCCTGCTAATGAGCTACTGATGATTTAATAATCAAGGACTGCAAATTGAAAAGAAATGGAGCAGGAGTTTTTCCCTAACCATTTTTCCTTTTCAATTTTTTATCCCTAGCATATATCAGAGGTTATTAGCAAAATAAAAATAAATTCTATAAAATTGCAAATTCCATTTGAGAGTGATGCATTTTGAAAGCCATGCCCTCTGTGTAGGGGCTGTGCTAAGCTCTGGAGTTCACGGGCACTCAGGACTTCTGCAAACTTCACTGAGACAAGGCTCGGTACATTTACACGAGGGGTTCTTGCTTTACACACAGAAGATCATTTCAACAGACCTGAGCAAATAAACGAAGCACCAAAGTGAGGAAAATATGATATCGATTTCTCAGTCTCTCTCTCTCTCTCTCTCTCTCTCTCTCTCACACACACACACACACACACACACACACACACACACACAGAGTAGAGAAATCCATGCACAAACCCTGAAGGAGATGCCAACAATGTGATTTTGATAACCTAAAAAACAAAACAAAACAAAAAACCCAAAACAAAAAAAACACAAAACCTTTTACTGCACTTACCAGCAAAGCATTTGGAACAGAGATTCATAGTCTTGCTGGACCTGGGGCAAAAATAAAAAAAAAAAAAAAAAAAAACAGAGCTAAAAAATTCATTATAACTCTAATCAGTACAGGGGAGTTTTTGAGGAATGAAGCAAGGGTATAGAGAAGGTAAGAACTTAAACTGCTAGGAATCAACAAAAGTAGCAAGTGGCTAGAAGTGGCTGAACTAGGAACAGGGGCAAGGGGAGGACACTTCATTTGGCAATCTCTTTCCAATTTAAAGAGCTCTCGAAACATGACTTTCACATTTATCTCACATTTGAAAATAAGTTTATACTTTACCAATTAATATATATATATTACACACCCATCAATCGGCTCTTTCTATCATAAAATGAGAATAATGATAGACAGAAAGAGCCCATACATTCCACTTGAATATTAGAGCTCCTCTTAGCAACAGCTTTGCGGTCCTGACAAACCCTGAACACAGTACAACAGTAGAGAGATTAAAGTATTGCTCTTACAAGGCCATAGACAGATGTGCTCTTCGAGATCTAGCTGGAATGGTTTAAGTTATTACCTCAAGCTGTTCACTACCACCCTCAGCTGCAGCCAGTGATAATTTAAAATAACCTGGCTGACTTTGCACTGACATGAACTAGGATTGCTCATATGACCCATTAGTGTGGCTCAGCTTTGAGGCCAGTAACCTTCAGCTGAGAGATAAACAGCTGGAAAATGACAGAAGTATCTTAAGCCTCACAGATGTCTCCACGATGTTTGTGCAATTATGTCAGAAGTGTTCACCCTCATTCAGAAAGTCAGTAGGCCTACAGAACAAAAATTAAGGCTATAGTCCTCTCTAGGGCTACCATGAAACTACCCCAAGCAATATACTACAACAGTCCCTTGCATAAGTTTCTCTCGGTTTATGAAAAGTTCCCCTCTATTATCACTTCTTTTTTTTTTAAATGCAAAATGAGCTGGAGAATATTCTCAGAAGTTCTCTAAATGTTGAAGTGTTTTTAGGAAAGAGCAACCCACTTTCTGTGCACACTGCCCAATATTTGATTTCAACATTCAACGTTCTTGAATGAGCTCCGCCATGACGTCAATAAGCATTAACACCGTCCTGAGCAGATCTGAAAGTACGTATTGATAGGCAAGGTTGTACCAAAACTGTCCATGCCAAGAACACTTTTTCCTCTCCTCAGGGCAGCATTTAGCTGGAACACCTCATTTAGCCAAATTAATTGCCTGTTTATCTTTATCTTTAGAAATAGTGTACACAAAAACAATTGAGATTACCAAAACAGTTACGTTTTCTAATTCCAGCCAAACAGGGATGGAATTTTGAGAAGAGATCTACATCTTATAATATACAAACTATAATTCTAGAATTCTAGATTTTGTTTAAAGTTTGCAAATGGATATTTTCAATGACTTTCCAGTAACAAAGTAAATCCAGGCTTGATCAATCGTATCTTAATATTAGTCACATCAAGACATTACAGATGCTCTTCAGTTCATGCACATTTGAAAGCTGGTTTACATCAGGCTCAAGATTTCTAGAAGAACACAGGTCACTGCAGATATGAGACAAAGCATTTGCCAGCTATAGCAGGAGCCACAGACACGTGAAAGCTAGTTTTAAATGCAAACAGTATGTGCACAGGAGAAATGTTAATTCCCAGGAAAAGAAAAGCAGGACAGCATTTGTAGCCACACAAATACATCATCATATTGGTATATACCCAAAGATTCGATATCTATGTTGACAGTCTGTACAGATTATCTACCTTCAAAAGAACTGCAATTAAAAACAGCATGGTGAGTCAACACCTACAGCATTAGTGTGCTGCAGTTCAGTACTCACTGCTTATGGGTTAGACCTTCTGGAGCAGCTCAATATGCCAGGCAGGAGCTTCTCTGCAAAGCCATTAAACCCCAGGGGCAGCAAAGAAAAAGAAAGGCAGAGTTCAGATGGTTCATATTGATGACATTGGAACGGGCAATGACAAATGTTTTCAGTGGCACAATCAACCATCTCAGCTGTTAAATATCAATCCAAAGCCTCATATAATATTTACTTATTAACACACCAACAGTGAAAAACACACACATACAGACAACACATACAGCTATGTGAAAAAAGGAAAAAAGGCTGCCATTTAGTTGAAACACAAAAACTGGATTTTCTGGAAGGACAGTGCAATTGGACAAGCAGCCTTGAGCTAAATAACTTAAGTTCACTGTTACAGTTTCAAGGTTCACTTTATTGCTGATCCTTTTATATCCTCTTTAAAGGAACCCTACTTAGTCTGAGGCTGCTGGCTAGGGTGACAGTCTGAATTTTTGACTGTGGGGTTGTTTTTTGTTTTTTTTTAAGCAGGACACTTTGGTCAGCTGCAAATCCATCAGCATTAAAATCAGATTTAAGACAATGGTATTTTTCTTCGGGACAGTAACAGCATTGATCTGCCTCACCCCCTTTTTTAAAGTACAGTATTTAATTAGAGCAAGAGCTTTACAAAGAAAACATCTCACACAGTTTACACGTGTCAAGCTTACTAGCTATTACCCAACAGTCATGTCAAGGAAAGCATACACATTTGTCAGCTCTTCCTTACAGTACAAATCTCTCCTCTTACTGCTAGGACTGTTTTACGCAGCCAAGGGCCATCTCACCAGACCGTTTAAAATGGGCAAACCAACACAGGCTATTTTCTCCGGGAGGTAAATCTTGTTACTCACATCACCGACTAGCATTAATTACTTCCTAGCGACTGCAGCGTCCACCAGAACCTCACGCTGCCATCCAGGGACATAAAAGTCTCAAATGTCTACGTTCCTGACAGTCTTTTCAAATATAGCACGTCTGTGGTATCCGTTCTCTCTCAAGGTAGTTTTATTCGCCGCACTCAAAGTCGGAAGGCATCCGCCAGCCTTATCTCGATGCTGCATGCGTCGTTTCCCCTCCCACGAAAGAGAGGGTCACAGTGGCCAACTCTGCTCAGAGCAAGTGATTTCTAGGAAAAGCAGCACATTTCAGATTTCCACGAAAGTTCAATAAAATCATGAGTGCAAAGGTGAGTAAGGCGTAGTGAAGCTAAAATTCAAAGTAAGCCCTGAACCAACAGTCTTGGATGCTTTAAACTTTCCCGGCTGTGAGTCTGTTAGGCCAACATCCAACATTTGGGCACTCGTCCGTCACAATTCGGCTGGGGATATTTGACACGCCTGCGAATTAGCTATCAAATCGCCACAGTTTTTAACGTGACATATTAAGATAATCCCTAGGTTTCCCTCATAAAAGTCAGCTTCATGCTTAGCTAATCAAGAATTACAACAGCACATATTTTATATGTGCATATATCCCTAGAAATCCAGTTTTATATTGGCAATTTACAATCTCCACTTGTACATAATTTAAGCTGGCATTCAGAAAGACATTCATATTTGTGGATAAATCAAGTCAAATAGAATGGTATTATCTTAGAAACAGAATATAAAGTTAAACCCAATTTGAAGGTACTTCCATCTGTCAAAAAGAAATCATTTAACTGAAGGCTGATACAAAATTATTATGTAGATTTGGAAAATACAAGGTGAAACAAGCTAGTAAGGTCAAGTGGCAGAGAAAATGAGAAGCAGAGGGTACTTCAAGCCAGCTGGAAAATCCCAGAGGCTACAGAAGGATTGCATGCAACACTTCTGCAGAACTCACAGTCTGAAACAAGCTTAGGCGTTAAAAGTGCTTCCACTGCCAGAGAAAAAACACAGTAACTCCCCTTAAAAACACAGCAATGAATGAAGTAACAATGACACAGGGACTTTGAAAGAGGAAGAAATTTGCAGACACTGGAAAATCTGAGGAGCATATTTATACTTCAAGCAACTAATAAAAACACATTTGAGAATAAAATTAAAAAACGTATTTGAGGATATTCGAACTGTCATTCCTTACTTGTACTGTCGTGCCTACAAATTTCCATAGCAAATGAAGATATTTGAGCCTTCAGATGCATGTACAGATAGCACATTAAGGTCTTGACTTGAGCGAGATCAACACTCGCATCTCTGGTTAAGATGAATAATACAGAATGAGAGAGAATGACAGGCACTGAACACCAAAAATAACAGATTTGCAACCCTATACATTGATATATACTGTAACTAATTAACAAAACTGAAAGAACTCAGATTCCCCTTCAGCCGTTTCATTTGTTAATCCTGATTCCATTTTCATATACTACTTTCATAAATTCTTATTAAAGTGTGACCTTGTCTACTCCACTAAAGGCACTGAAAATTATTTACTCAATTTTATACCCTGTTCTACTAATTATTCCTTTTATTTCTTGCTATTTGGCAGTATACAGTGAGGTACCATCCATCTCAACGTGCATTCTATTCTGTCTTAACCAGAAGTTCTTTCTTCCTTCCCCTTCTTCCAGTAAATCACTTCATCAGTGTGAAACCACATTGAGAGAGTCAAGCTAAAATTCTAACCGTAAATCTGAAAGTAGAGACTTCTAGACATATAGTGCTTGATCAGAAGAGCCTGAGTCTAAAAAAAGTCTCAATCTGGAGACTCAAGAATAAATTACGAATGAAATTTTGAGTGTTAGAGGAGAGTTAAGAAGACGTATACAGAAATCTGCCTGATCTAAGTATCCTCAGCCTCCCTGATGAAATCAATTTTCCGCAAAGTAGCTCAGATAGGTATAACTAATACACACTGAAGGTTTTGTCATCAAATCCTACATTCTGCAGCAGATTGTCAGTCATTTCCAAGCTTACCCCTTTTCCACCATTAAAAAGAAAGAAAAAAGCAAACCAGAAACACTTTAATACTAGCTTACATCACACAAGTGGTAGCGAGCAATGCAGAAAAGCTCAGTTTGGTCTATATTATGAACTCTCCTACACTTTTTAAGGTAATAGTGAACTAACGCTACTAATGTAAATGCCCGCCAATGGTAGGATGAATGCAGCTGCACGACAGCAAAATAATGATTCTAGCATGGGTGTATATTCTCCATGCTCAAAAAGACTGCACAAAAGTAATTTCTGAAAATGATTTTTCTTTAGTTTTTGGGGGGGGATGGAAGGAGAGGAATTTGGAGAAGGAAACAAATGCTGCCATGTAGGATGCATCCGTTAAATATTTAACTTTAAAGATATTGAAGCTACAGATGCTATTTAAGTGTGACAGCAAAACCCCAGATTCTGCACTGTTATTGGGAACAAGATTTACCAACACACCTAGTAATGATTCTTTATGATTTAGAAGTTCCAATGACTTGGTAGTAGGAAAACATTGATCTGCTTCAGTGGCACTATAATTGCATTGATGATTAAATGTATCATGTCAAATGCTTCTTGGGCTTCTTCCAGTATAGCAGTTACAGAGTGGGATCTCAGTGTCACTACAGTCCAAATATATCCCAGCCCTTGAGTGATATCTGTCCAATATGTCAGGGGTCATATGTTTGAGAAACATTATATATAATGAGCCATGCCGTTAATTAGTTAAAACTACGCGAAAGCCTCCTTACTCCTTAAACACTGCACATAGTTTCACGTATTTCAGAACTTAGGACAACTATACATATGTTAAAACAAAGCATTTATACCACTGTAGTTAATGGTCTGTCACCATTTCCATTATAAAGCAATTTTTAAAGGTTTGTAATACGCCTGAAGAATTCATTCTGAGCTGAATCCTGGCACAAGGTAAAAGCCTGCACATGCTTACTTTCATCCAGCCAGACTGGAAGGATTACCTAGCATTAAAAGAAAATTGATCCAGTTCTGTACTTCCCTTGCACTTTTCATCATTTGGTCAGAGCATGCAACATTTCACCTTGTACAGGAAGGAGGTTAATGAGACTGTGTTAATAAGACCCTTAATCATCCTTTTGCAAGTTCTGTGTAACCCACACGCTAGCTGCTCAACACAGCCACTTCGCCTTTCTAAATCAGAAGTCACCTCATGCTTTCCTTTATGTTGCACATTTATAGTTCCTCCTTAATTTGTAATCTTGATAATGCGATACAGACAAGGGTTTTCGGACAATTTAAACAGTTATTCATATTTTCAGTCCAAGGCTGCTCAGTTACTCTTTGAGATGATGTATGCCAAATTCATTTCAAATAAAAGAACAGGAGAGGTGAAGCACGTCCACTAAAGGTGAAATTGTAGAGAACATGGCAACCAGAAACATTCACATACATTCAGAAATAGATTAAGTGAACTAAAATTTGAAATTAAGTATGCCACACAAAAAGTCCTTCTCCTCCACTTCATCAGCTATTCAACTCCTGTAAGCTCAGTTATAAGAATTCTAGTTCAATCAGAAAAGCGTTAGTGGTAAGGGCTTTTTTTGGATAGGCATATACAGTTTTTCTTGCATGGAAAACATACAAATATTCTGCTTTCAGTTTTTGGACTCTTCATTTTCAACACCAATGCTTTAGTATTTCCTACCACTGCAAAATTTTTGGTAAGCTGCAGAATATGATGCTTCAGTTAGAGATATGTAAGGACCTCATCATCCTGACCTTGATTTGAAATGAAATGAAGGGTAAGGTGTATACACAGTAAAGGACACTCATGCAATGCCCTTTTGGCAACTTTCCATACTCAAAAGATATGCTGATGCACCCCAATGAAGTAGCTGCATTCTGGTGTGGTACGTTTCAATGGTTACACTATAGCTTCTTTTACAATGGTATGGGTGAAGCAGTTTTTATATTTTAAATGCTCAGAAGCACTGAAGCGCTCTATTGAGAATACAGCCAGAGAACAGCATAGATACGCAAGAGCAAGACGGCAAAACAAACCAGTGATAAGGCTGCTCCTTTGTCCTATAGAAAGTATCACGGAATTTGACACAAAAGCACTGACAGAATTTCTATTTAAAGCCTTATCCAAATAATTCATATAATAAACTGCAGATCGCAGTGCATCCAAACTAGGCAAGGAAGGTTGTAAGAACTTTACCAGATTCATTTGGGTTTGTAGCTCAGTGCACAAAGTCACTGCTCTCCAATCAAAGCTAAATACTTCATATTCCTACTCACGTCTCTACACGTAAAAACAACTCAGCAGAAAAATCCTACACTAAACGTTCCTCTGCAAATCTTCAGAATTTTTTTCATTAGATGTGCAGCCTACTGCTTAAAGAACAGTGAAGAGGTTTAAATTCTAAGTATGGTTAGACTCCAAAAGGCCTTCAATAGAAAAGCAGGAATAAAATTTGAAAGTTCTGATCTACCCACCTCCCTCCAATTCCTCAAGGACATTATTACTCATATGCATTGCAGGTAATAAATACTATTGCCCTAACACAACACAAGCACCTTTTTCAGGTTTTACAATATCCACTTATGTTAAATTTATCTTTTTCTTTAGATCAGACACTTCAATGCTCCACTGATAAACATCATTCAAAAACCTATTCCATTTGTTACTCCTTTTCCCTAAATTACAAGGTCAGTGACAGATAACAATTCTTGTTTTGCAGAAAGAGAGAGGTTGGAAGGTACCTCAAAAAAAAAAAAAAAAAAAAAAAAAAAAAAAAAATCCTTTCCCCCCAGCAACTCAAGGCATGACTTACTATACATCAAACCTCTCCAGAAAATCTATTCCAACACTTTATGATCCAAACAGATTTAGACTAGAAATTAGGAAAACTTTTCTTTCATGTTCATTTTAAGGGCCGTATGTCTAGTCCCCATGCAAAAGCATTTAATTGAGTTGAAAACTCTTGTCAGCCACTAGTCTTCTCTCTTGAAGACAAAACAGCCTCAGTTATTGTCAATTCTCCTTAACAGATCACTTTTTTTTGGCCTCTGATCATTCCTGAGCTTTTCTGTACTTCTTCCCATTCATCCGTATCTTGTTGAAGTGCAGTGGTCAATTAGACCAGGATTCTAGCAGCGGCTTTAACAATGCTGAGAATAACAGAAACCTTAACATTAATTTGTGTCCAGCAATCTGTATTCTTGAGTATAATCAAGATTATACCTGTAAAACCAACATTTTACCTCTCAGAATAATATTGGTTGCTGGCGAAGAGAAGGAAGGTGATTGTTAGTGGAGAGGAAAGAAAGGATAATTTTTTGTTTGTTTTTTTAAGACAACATGACCTAGTGGCTCATGTTCAGCTCTCCACAGTGGCTCATTTTTAGCCCTCCATTTTAACTTGCGTATCTATTTCTGAAGAGTCACTGCTACCTAGTCAGTTATTTTCCAGGATTTGTACAGTTAAGTGTGTTTGCATGAATGAGTGTAATTTAATGAGACTATTGTTAAACCACCTCATTCACCTTAGGTACATACAACATTAAGTCTGAGGATTCTTGCTTTATGCAGAAATTATAAAAATAACTAGATTTGCATAAAGCCGAAGATAAAGTTTGTTTCCAAGTCAAAATTAAGCATTGAATTTAAAATAAAAAAAACAGTAAACAGCTAGCAGAAAAAAAAAAAAAGAAAAGCTATAAAACTAGTTCAAGTTCAACCTTCCATACACTGTTAGCCTGCATTACTGTTACCTACGCTACCAATTCACACTGAATCTCCCTGCATCAGGATGTAACTTCAAAATTCTTCCAGAGTATATTGTAACCTGCAGCACAACTGTGATATTAATACAGGTGAAGACAAAGTCACTAAAATAAGTGAATGAGAAGAAACAAATCTTTATTTGTAAGATATTTTTATCACAACTATTCTTCAGCAACTAAAAATAAAGAAAATGCTAAGAAGGCTTATAAGTGTTATAACTTTTGAATGACCAATAAATGTCTTGCAAAGGATTTCAAAGAACCTGTCCTTTGCATGCTTGTTAAATAACATTTACAAGCATAACTTGTCTAAACTGGCTAAATATAAATAATGTAACACAGTATTAACAAAATATACTGTTACAAAGTCTAGTTTAATTACTGTGCCAGTTCTCTCAAAAGCTAAACTGCTTTGTTGGGCATGTTATATTTTTAACAAGTCAAACACTGCACAGGCAAAAAGGAGCTTAAAATGTTGCTCATCCTAACTAAGGAGAGCAAAAGCAGTTAGAGGCGTGCTGTATGCAAAAGATGCAGCAGGAGGAGGCAGAGCACTGAGAAATATTTTGAAGCTTCACTCCTATGAGATAAAAAGCCCAGGAAGCTGGGTTTCGATATAAAGGAGACAGAAACAAGAGGGAAGAGTAGCTCTTGGACACTGAGAAAGCAAGAGATCGTTGCTGTTCTAGGACAGGCTAGGAGCTGTGCCCCATTCGATAAGCGGCAGGATGTCTGGGAGACACCTCACAACTCGAGACCTCCTGAAACCACCACAACCTGCAGGAACAGAACAGCATATCTTTGTGAATGAATGACAGCCTCAGCTTTACATTTCTTTGCAGCCCTCCCCTATTGAATCTTTCTGGATTTGCATGCTACTGTAAAATTGTAGTACTGCTTGGAAAGCAGCTGCAAAATTTTGACTGGCTGTCTGCAATCAAATCCTATTAAACTGTTCATAGCATACATCTAAAATAAGCTATCAGTATACAGTTAGCAGGCATTTCCCCCCGCTCCCCGTTTATACCACACTGTAGTAAAGTCTTTCAACTGCTAGCTACAGATTCCTCGAGGGAAATGCACCTCCTTTTCCACTCCAGCTAGCCTGTGTGCGTCTTGTAACTAGGCACACAGTCAGGAAGCCACAGTTTTCATTTAAATCAGTGCTGCCTTGACACCTGATTAGAAACAGCCATCTATGCTTCTCAGCTGGGAAGTTGCAGCCAGGTCTCATGACACTGTTCGAGAAAATAAAAGTACCTCAGCTCTTCAGAAATTTAAAATGAATCATATGAAGGACATGTCTACACTAGGAGCAATCTGCCAGGATACTATTTAAGCAAAGCAATCCTAAAAGTAGATCTGTCTATACTGGCAAAAAGCAATTCTACCCTGCTGCTACAAAAAGAAAAAGAAGAAAAAAAGTCATTTTTACAAGTGAAATAAGCTTCTAGTAGAAATGCCATCTCATCAAAACCAGTGCAAAAGCACTAAGGTCCTTTCTCACGCTCTTGTGTCAGCCACATTTCACCATCCAAAACTTGTTGGTAGCACCAACAGGTCCAAGTGCTTATGCTAGTCACACAGAAACACTGGTTGACATCGCACTGACTCTCAGGCAGTAGTTTGTTTCAGATTTTGCATTTCATAGGCAGTGAAAAGAGACGCCCAGCATCAACAACCATTCCAGAGTAAAGAATCAAGTTTCACTGGCTTGCTATACCACAGTGATATTAAAAAAACAATATTTGAGCTAAGACTGTACACAAAGTCTTGGCCCAGAAGAACACTTTGGATATTTTAACTGGAGAAGAGGGCATCAGAGAGTTCCTCTCTCGTGTGTAACTTCTGGTCTGTGCTGCAAAGCCACAGATCAGCATAACTCCAAGAGACACAGCACTTCTAACCAGCCAAAGACTGCTTATAAACAACTCCCGAAAGATGTTAGTGTTAAGCATTTTTCAACTCGTGAAGCTTCTGAGAAACAAAATAAGCCAACAAACAACAACAAAGAGTTCAAGTAACAAAACAGCGCAAATGCAAGTCTCCGGCAATACCACTTTAAAAAAATAAATTGCAAACAAGCTCTCAAAAATAAAATAAAAGCTATAAGCCAGAGTTAGGCAGATAATGACAAACAGAAAGCATTCTACAAAGCAAGACATTAATCTAAACCTACAAGTAGGTGGGGGGGGGGTCCATAAATGTGCAAAGCCACAAAACAAGTAAAAAAAAAGACAAAACAAGCCATACACTAAGCATCGTTAGTTCAGTCAAAGATGACGTACGACATGTTGTTACCTACAACCCCATTGATAGTTTACATAAAACCTGTGGAAGATGCTGCTTCTAAGAAAAATGTTTTGTTTAAGGTTGCTCTCTCAGGTACTTTAAAGTCACAGGGGATGCTGGTAGTGAAATTACTGTCAGCCCTCAGACCCTTCATTTGTTACAATAATATGCTGAATATTATAAACCTTCCCAAATCCTCCTGTTGAAAACACAAATGCCAAAATGGAAGAAAAAAATTCACATAACTGGGTCAAGAAATCCAGAATGAAACAGAAGTACTCAAAAGAGAGTATTAGGGGGAATACTGCAAAGCATATAAATTTTGACTACTTTACACAAGAGAGCATCCACTACATCGTTACACTTGTTTTCTTTCTACTCCCCCTAAGAAGAATCACTGACTGTCTCTTTCGATTTATATGCTCAACATTTTCATTCAGCATAGCTAAAGAGTCTTCCCCCCACCTGCCCACCCGCTAATGGCTAAAACATCAGGCATACAAAGGATATTTTTATCTCTGAAAACCTCAACTGCCTCAGTATTTCCAACTTGATTTCTGACATCTGAACTCGATTCTGGGCTTACTGGCCAACCCCAGTCCCTTTCAAAGCACAGGATGCTGGAAACATAATGAGTCAACGATGTGGTGGAGTTCAGCAGCTGGACTGCAAGTAAATGTGCTGCTTCTCTCAAATCACAGGACTCTTGTGCCCCGGAAGAACAGCTGCAGCAGCTTTGCATTTTATCTGGATACGTTATTTCAGAACTGCTTCAATTTTGAGTAGAAAAATGTTTCAAGTATATTTAACTGGGCTAAGCAACTACACATTAAAGTATAAGACCACTGTAATAATTGGCCTTAGGGCTCAACATTTATGTGGCCTGAAACAGGACACATCTTTAAAATAATTTAATGCTCCATGGTGTCAGTATCTTGCCTTTTAAGCATTCTGAATGCAAACGCACGGTCTCCAAGAGCAAATACAATAGAAGAGGAAATACCCACATGTTCTCAGGGAGAAAAAGCATCTCCAATTCTCCATCCCACTTTCAGGAGGGAGGGAGGTGGGGGGAAAAAAAGCTACCTGCAAAATTAGTATTTAAAACCTGCCCATCTCTGATCTAAGAGCAAATACTAAGTAATTATCTTTAATCTTCTCTTTAGCTACAGTTAGCACATAGGTCTGGCTACCCATCTTTCTGTAATTGCTACAGTACCATTTAGTTCAAATATAGAACAACTAAGGATTAGTCAATCTGCTTGAAAAATTTGATGAAGAGCATCCTATATATTGTTTAGTGCACAGTATGCTGGTCTTTGGCAGTTTCTTTCATCACATGTTAATCTAAGACAACATGCATCTAGCTCACTGAATAAACCTGGCACTTAACAAGCCTATGATTATGCATTTCTTTCCCAGAGAAAACTGAAACTCTTGAAAATAAGCACTTGATAGAAGAATGAACCCTCTATAACAGGAAAGTCTACTATACAGAGGTCTGCACATTTAACTTACACTGTAAGTAATGGAACAATCAAAAGGCCGCAGTTAAACGCGACACTGTTTCGAGTCTAACATGTATACCTTATTAAATAATAAGCAAAATGTTATTTGCCCATATAAAACAAGAAAAGGAAAACCATCTTTCTACATTTACCAAATTTTGTTAATTAAAAAAGATTTTTTTTCTATTAATGAATTGCATTACGTTTGTTTCTGCTCCAATTCTGCAAAAAATGTCATAGAGTTATGGAAGGTGGTGATAAAGTTCATCAAGTAAATAATTTAAACAATGAACTTTAAATGATAAAAGAATTAGAACAATGATAAAAGCATAGGGAAATCTATTAAGAATGTCAGGTACTAGCCAATTACAGGCAATGGAAATTAGGAAGAGATTGTTCTTGTCCGGTACTAGGTAGTGTTCACCTCCCCTTGGGCCTTCACACATAGCTAAGAGTCAGAAAATTAAATTGACTGTTTATTCAATAAAACACTTTCATGACCCTATACTTTCAAATATACCATAGAACCACCTTGTAGGTCCTACCCAAGACCACCAAGATGATTAGGCATTACAGAGAACTACCAAAACTAGACAGAAGTTAGCATACTGCCTTTTTGCTGTGTTACAAAATCTGTGTGCTGTGGGTCTCTGCCAGTTTGCACTGAACATTTGTAATTCTCTAGGTAACATAACATCTGTGGAACATTTTATAACTCAATCTATCAGCACACAAGCGTTCCTGCTGTTGTTAACACGGAATCAGCTGAACTAGTAGCAACACTGGTGAGAATTCACTGCATAAAGGAAGTGTATTACAGAGACTGGTTCCTGCACTTCAGCACCAACGGATGAGTCATGTTAAGTCTTGCGCCGTGTTCAAAAGACCATCCCACAGCTCAACAAAATCCAAGTTAAATCACAGTCTGGTCACATCTGTATTACAGAGCTGCAGTGAATTTCATCTGTGGCTGGCACTACAGTATGATAATCCAGCCCGCAATATCTGCAAAGAAATCTATATGGAACAAATACTACCTGCAAAAAATGGAATGTACAATTAACATTATATTAGTAAGATATAGCAAGCCAATATATTTATTGATGTGGTGGTTTTGTACATTCATACAAAGGGAAAATGCTGAATACTATGCTAAGAAAAATAGGCTGAATCTCATAACTCACCTTATTACAGGAGTCAATATCAATTATGCAAATAACCCACCAGAATATTTTCCCAGAAAATAAGAGAAAGCATGAATAATTAATCAAAAGAAAAATGTATTTGTTTGCCTCCTTTTTACACTACTTTACAAGACTTCTGAGCTGTTTTTTCCTGCTTCTCTTTTCAGTGCAATACCACCAGTTTAGAGAGTGGGAGCATGAACACACTGGGAGGTAGTATTACAAACAAAATCCAGGAAACCAAACACAGAATGAATATTTAATCTAATTAAATGGAATGAGAGGGGTATTCACAAAATGCTTGAGCAATGCTACAGTGAAGAGCACTGTATATTTTAATTCATTCCCTGAACCTTCAGTAAAGGTTTAAGAGGGCTTCCACTTTAGTTCTTGAGACTTCATTATATGCAACAGAAGCAAAGAAGAGGTCTGACAGTCTGAACAGTTCTACTGATAAAGCAATTTCAAAGCCTTTAGGTGTCTTTGCCAAGGTTAAAAAAAAAAGAAAAAATAAAAAAGCAAGATTATTTTTATTTTACAAGTCACCTTTTAAAAAGGTAAATGAAAACTTCAGACTTTCCAACTGGTTGAAACTTCAGAATTAACTTTTCCTCAAAATTTAAATTGTGTGCCATCAGAGAACTACAATTACCATAACTCTAAACATGGATTAAAGCTTTTTATATTCTATGCCACACACATGAAACCATCAAATTCCGTTTCTTCATGCTCTAGAAGTTTAGGAAGGAAGCCACGTTAGCTTTTTTAAGTCACTTATACAAAGTAAGTGTTTGAGTTAGTAAGAAAGTACTAAGGCCCATGACTTCAATATAGGTGCAATAATAAACGATATTGTTATTACCAGCAATTTATATCTTTGAATCATGCTGTCTGGGAACACTAAACTCAGTAAAAACGGTGCAAGGGACAACACACTGTGACTGTCAAACTCGTACGGTCAGGTCTTGGTTTTGCTATTAAACCTGAATTTTCTCACTAGTAGCATCTCGCTGACCAAGGATTTTCCTAAAACTTCAAAATATAAATACAATTCTAGCTTTCATTTGCATTTTAACTAATTCACCCCTCTGTCATTGTTTACTCATCAGCTACAGCAATATGACCAGTGTTGTGCTAGCAGTTCCAAAGGAACAAAGGCGATTTTCATTTTTGCATTTTCTGCTACTAAGAGAATGATGAATACATTTCAGTAGCATTCATTTTTCTTTTTTACACCTATTATAAACCATTCACACAACAAGTGTTTGTTTCTGTAATACACCACACACATGTTATGCCAGAACACACAAGAAAGTCCAGCAGCCTTCGCAATCATCCAGGAAAAAAAAGAAGAGTTTTGAACAAACTGTTTCCTTTCAGCTGCCAATGGGATAGACAGTCACATCCATCTTTCCTTGTACTGCTTTTTGTTCCTTAAAGGTGAACGTTTTGAGTCATCTATCAATTTTTGGTTGGGACGAAAGTATTACATGGTTTAAAAAAAAAAAAAAAAAAAAAAAAAAAAAAAAAAAAAAGCATATTTGTGAATGGGACTGACTGACCAGACAAATACTTTGGTCTTCAGTGAAGGTTCCCTGACGTACAAAGCAGTGCCCTTTATATACCAGGTCCAAAAGGTTTAGAAAATTCTTATTTTACTGTTCTACAGTTGAAGGTCAGTGACTATACCTGTATTTCTGGCATTTATAGTATGTAATATGAAAAAGTTGCATAATTTTACAGAAATGCCTCAAACACTTCAAAGGTTAGGGAAAAGCAGAACATCTGTAAAAGAATACTAGTCTTCTCTGTAGAAGCTATGTTGCATAAAAGTTTTATGTTCCATCAATACTACAAGTAATTATAAAAGCAGAATTTATGGATAGAATAATACTTTTTTTTGCTCCATTACTGACTCATTTCCCAAACTACTGTAGCTTTTGAAATTGTACTATATCAAATCTCACACTCTGAAATTTTAGTGCTTAAGGCTTGTTCTGCATTAAAGGCCTATTTCTTATACAGTATACACATCCAAATCTCACTGAAACTAAAGGGTTTTTTGCATATGAATCAATTATTTATTATGGTAAAGACTGGTAGTAAAATTACAAATATTCCAAACTAATTTAAAGTTCACAGCATTGAATGTTAAACTTTCATACTAATGACAGCTACTGCCCTTCTCCCTTGCCCTTCTACCTCTCCTCTGACTTAACAGGAAGGTATGTGAATTTGAGAACCTGCTGATTCAGGACACCTGACCTTAAGTTGTTTTTTAAGCACCTTTTTTCCCCCACTACCACAATCTAAGTCTCATCCCATCCCATCCCCACCCCCCTCTGCCATCTGTATGTTCAGTAATCCTCTCATTCCCTACTTCAAGCAATATACTCGATTGCCCTGCAAAGGGAAAATCCTGTCACTACCAAGGCTTCTGATACAGCTTTGCAGTACAGAAAGACACTAGTTCACACTTTTAATGCCTTGGAAGTAGGAGAGACTACCATCCCAAACTGTATAGGTATAATATAACAAACCAGATGCTCTGGTGCATTGAGCAAACTCTTACTTTAACTACATCTTGACAGATCAAGCACTAGTTTCTGTCCTTAAAAATCACCCTGCAAGGCTCCTCAGTTCCAATGGTAAGCTCAGATGCATGGTCTACTCCTAGAGGCTCTATAGTAGAAAAGGTTGTGCTAAAAATTTTGCTGCACTCCAGCCAGCGAAGTGCATAGGGAACAAGTCATAGTGGCATATCCTGTCCTCTAGGTTTTTAAGGTCATAGTCCCTTATTTCTGTGAGGAAACAAAAAGGTAATGATAAAGAATTCAAAACACTGGTCAAATGGATGTTCAGATAGGCTATACATGGTCATGTTATATTCTAAAACTGTTCCAATTTCTACACCTTAACATAGAGAGTTCACAAAGAGTATGTGGGGTGGTTTCATCTTGGAGAGAAAGAGCTGATGTAATGTGGTAGTGAAGTTAATAACTGAAAATAAATGTGCTCATCATTAGGCTAAAAACTGGTTTAAAAAGATACCAAAAGCCCTGCTGTAATATAATATCCAAGAAAAGCTTTAGACAAGCAAAAGCGTGGTCACTTCTAGCAAAACATTGTGTTCTGCCTCTGAAATTGGTATCTTGCTCTAACTTTAACATCTCATATCACCCAATCCAGCACCATTTTCTGGGGCTCTGTCCTCTTAAATAGCCTCAGTTCCTCTTCCATCTTGCTTACGTCCACCCCACCACAACATTGCCAGTTTCACTTCATCTCCCTTCCTCAGTACTGTCAGCTCCTCACACCAACTTCCTCCACGGTGCCTCTACTCCCCTAAATCCCTGTTAGCACTGCCAACAGTGGGTTGCTAGGCTTGGTCCCAGCTACGTGTGTGCTCATCAGCTGCTTGTACAGCGGCACTGATGAACCAAACTGCACTGCTGTCAGTCACAACAGATGGACTTTAATAGCCTTCTCTGTTAAGAAAGAGGGAAGAATGGTCAGACTCCTGACTACCTCCTGAACCCAGATTTTTTGGAACAGAGTATCTTTGAAATGTCTAACTACTCAGTTGAATTCAGCTGAGAGGTGGCAGTTATCAGCGTGTGGGGTGGAGGGGTGCAGACAAAGGGAAGGAAGGGAAAGGAAGAACGGGCAAGAACAAATGAGATTTTACTGCCTTCCAAAACCAGACAAATATTTTAGCACATTCATTAATCTTATCTGTGCTGTGACATTATAAAACGCATGAAAAGGGGTAAAGGACCGTATAACGTTTCCATGAGATACTTGGCCATACTGCACGAGGAGGCTGCAGGGAGACAGGTACAGAAGTCAAGAAGTAGCAGGAGAACATGTGGAGAATTAATAGTTACAGCCCTAGCACATTTAGGGTTTCCAAGTTTTTTCCCCTCTAACTTCTGAACCATTTTGTGGGCTTTAAAGATGACTTTGTTTGCTTAAGAAGAAATGTTTTTTCATTTTTAAGTTTTTCCTAGAAATAAGCACTAAACTGAAAGCAAAAAATAAAGTAACTTTTCCCTCTCTTTTATTTGATCTATTTATACACCATGAGGAAGAATAATACTTACACATTTGTGTTTGTTTTTCACCTTTGCAGGTGATCTTTATAATCACCTAATTAAAATATCATAAGTAAGCATCACTAACTTATTGTTAGCAATATTAGCTTCTGTATTTACGTAACTGAATATTAAAAATCAGCAGCGCAGGACTGACAGCTAAGGAAGCTGTATTTAAAACATCTGAATTCCAAATCAGACGAGGCTCAGTTCGATCAGCTGAAACAGAAATATTATGCTTTAGCAAATAAAAAAGCATTTTTAAGTAACATAAGACTGCCTGTTACACTGTTAAATCAGACAATTTCACATGCTATGAAGAGGTGAATAGCAAGAAAAGTAACTTATAAATAACCTTGATGACTGGACATCCACTTGAGACTTTACATAAGCTTTAATTCATCTCATTGCATTGAAGGGTTGAGGATGTCTGAGGATATTTCTTGTGACCAAGTGTAAATTTTGTTTTGCAGTTAAAGTCAGGACACAAAACCAGAAGTCCTTAACTTCAATTAAAAAGCAATAGCTCTGACCTCTGCAGGCTGTACACAACAGACCCTTCCTAGGGCAGAGGGAGAGAAAAAGAAGAGATAGGAGATTGGTCACGTGACACACAAGTTACACATACCACTATGTAAGAGTCTGTCAAAGAACTAGTCATAAATACAATGCTAACACAATTCTGAGAGCACATTTCTCCTGTAACAGCTTGTCAGCAGGTACAGTAATAAATTACTCAAGCGATGCACCTTACTAAGGGGGAGAATATCCTTTTAATTACATAGGAGATGAATTCTGCCAGTAATTAAACATACAAAAGAGTAACCAATCAGAAGTCAAAGAGATACTGTCTTATGACATTAAACAAGTTATTGTACATCTGCAATGTCTGTGTCCACAGCCATAGACAAACATTTCACATTAATATTTAAAATACAAATAAGTCATCCCGTATTTATGGCTCATTTTCATGTGTGTGAACTCTGAGCAGATCTAGTGTTAGTATTCATCCTATTCTATGGCATTCCTTCATTTGAAGGCTATGTAATTTTTCTAAAACACTGAAAGCAAACTACTGATTAAATATACAGCAGTCTACGTTCTGTTATCCTGCTGGTTGGTAAAAATATTTAGATGTAAAACTATATTATTTATTCCAACATAAAGCTTATTTCAAAGTTGTTAAAAACTGATGCATTATCAAATGTATACATGCTTTAAAAAAGCAAAGAACTACACAATTATATTTAGAATGCAGTTAAGTGAAATCACCATGCATGAGCCTATCAAAGGCTTGCTCTACTACTGAACAACCACCCCACTAAGACATTCACCACATTTTTACTTCTGGATCCAGTCCCAGAAGCCCATAAGCACTGTCTGATCATATTACATGAGTATGGGTGGCAATATAATATTTTCAAAGGCACCTGAGTGTCAGTGGAATCTGACACACAATCAGCCAGATGCTTTGAAAGCATTTATTACATTTGGACTTTCAGCGAAGGACACTGGATTACAAGAGCTGTATTTGTCTTGTTACCAATGGAGAGAGAGTCCCTCTTGCTTTTAATCTGATGGTATTTCTTCAGTAAACAAATCTAAATTCAACTTTCATAAGATAAAATACATTACGGGCTGTGCTACTTGATCAGAATTCAGGTGGTTTGAATTCATTCTTAAGCTTTCCAATATTCAGAAGTGTACAAAAAGGCTAACCAAGCTCATTTGGAGAGACACATCCACCCATCCAGTGAGAGAGGAAGCTAAGACTATCATGCTCCTCAAGCTGAAGATCCATCGATTTATCTTTATCAATGCAACTTTACTTTTTCATTTTCACTATTTAAGGCATGGAAACATATCTTAGCTATTTTTCTTAGGAATCTTTTTCAGCCTCATGCATTTCAGTATTACCTTCACTCTTCTTAGTGACACACAAGGGATTAAGTATGGTTCATGTCCTTTCTCACTGTTGTCCCCTACAGAGGTGGAGTTGGACTGTACCTACACACTACAACAAAATGCTGCTCTGAACATTGTGTGAAATTCAGTCTAAATGACTACCTGCAAATTGCACAGCATACAAGTAACCCTTCCCTGTACTCCCACCCAATCACAATTCAAAATTAGTTTCTGTAGGTGGCAAGCAACATATCTAATACAGAGCATTCAGCACTCTCCATACATACAAATTTAGAGACAGATTTATGAATGGAAGGTAATAAGATAACAAATAATTTAGTTTTCAATCTTCTATGCATTTTCCTCACCTTTGTAACTAAACCCTTGTGGCTGAACTCATTTGCACCTCTACTAACCTATTTCCTGGTCTATTTTGTATCACATTTCTCTGCTTTTATCCAATCGCTGTGAGAAGTGATTCTATTTTAGATTTTGAACAATTCTAGCACAGAAGATTCTGAATTATTAACAGTTGACAATTTCACATAATGTCAACATGATAAATTATTTTTCCAGGTTAGGAGACTTTTTCCTTCCTGTAAAGTAGACAAATATTTTCATATGATTGTTATTCCAAATTTAGGTTTAGCAAAATTGAAGTTTTAATGAAAAATGGATTTATCTTATAGTTTGATCTCTTTGTGGCAGCTCTGCAAATCATGGTGTATATAGCTAGCACTTACAAATAATAACAAATCACATAAAACTCAGAGACACAAGTAAAAGGCTTGTTCAAAAAAACATTTCCCATTAATTTTATAATCTTAGTATTAGAGATTTGCAACAGATCAAGCAAGCTCTATGCAATAATCTGACCAACATAAGTAAGATTTGCTAATCTAATCTCTTCTCAGCATCTAACTAATGAAAAATGCAAGAAAGCAAACATCATGCATGCTAAATCACAGGGGTTTTAGTCAAGTGTTTAAATTAATAATAAAATGTGTTATCAACAGCAGTAAGTCCTGTTTAGAAACAATTTTGACATAACCAATCTTTTGGGTTAATCAGTGACCCACAAATTTAAACTCCCAAATTTAATTAGCTTTATCTACATCAGTCCACTTTCAGTCATGCGAATTCCGTTAATTCATACAGTTCATTCAAGACAAGCAGTAGCTTACTCTTTGAACTACGCAAAGTTCATTAGCAGCCTGCCTTAAGAAAATAAATGATCAAGATCTCTCCAGGATCTTAAATATTACCCCCAAGACACTATCTACTCCTTCAAAACCTTAGGTAAAACTGCAGAAAGCATGGTTATTTCCCATACTACTGTATGTATCTTGCTTTGTCATAATACAATTGCACATAAGCAGAGATTTTTTTTTTCCTCAAGGAAGGGTTTTAATAGGTTTGCAGAGAAGTATGCAGTGTCTGCATATTTAATAAAATGGATCAAATTCTGTGCCTATCAACTTGACATTTCCCTTATAAATTTTTAACCAAAGCTTTTATGCAAGTACAGTAGATCTAAAATTTGATGGTTAGAGGACAGAGACCACTAAGAAAACAAGGTCACCCAAAAAAGTAGGTTTTATTCTTTGACAAAAATAAAAATACCTAACTTTTTTTTCTACTTGTGAGGAATTAGGAGGAAAGGTAACAAGGAAACTAACAGAATAATCAAAATGTGAATGTGCTTTGTGCTCTCCCCTTCCCACCTCCTTCAAAATTCTGCCACAGCCTAGATTAATTCTATAGCATCCACTCCTGCGATAGCCTTTCTCACACGGTGCCTTGAAAGCTCACTGGAAGAAACTCTTACTGGACAACTTCATGTGAAAGACCCCTAAGACTGCAACTGCTGCAGAGGGCAGTGGGGACCAGCTGAAAGGTAGCTCACTCTTCCCCACTAACTTACTAGTCATGTAGTGTAAATTGCCATTACATAGGAGCAGGCTAGCCATAAGAAGTGAGCTGCTCCACGTGCCATTCAATGGCTGACAAGGCAGATGATACTACTTTCCAGAAAGGGTGTCACAAGTAAAGTAGGGATCTCCTCAGAGCTTAAGGCATTATGCCTTTCTCATATTTCACACAGCACACTCCCTTGTTCACAGGCAATTGCATTTCAATGACTAGTATGTAGGGAATTCAGCTTGTATGTTTTGCTTTAAAGTTCAGGGTTTTTAAACATCTAGTGAAAAACAATTCTCCATCTCATAACCTTCATCCTGTAACTGGAGAAGGAAACCTTTATACAGACTGGTATTTTGGCATTCTTATACAGTCTTCATGATACAGATTAAAGCAACAAACACAAACTGCAGTCTTCACATTTGTCATTTTCACAAAGCAGCTTTTAATATTTTGTAAATATTTAAAGTAGGCAGTTAGCTTTACTTACATGAATAAAAACAAGGATACCACAGCACTCACAGAAACCCTTACTCTATCCTCACCATTTTCCTATTTTGGAATACCATGGAATAAATATGAGACCAAGCAGGAATATTGCCTTCCTCAGTTATTTTGCTTTGCTAATTTAGACCAAAGGGATAAATCACAATCACTACACTTATTTCATCTAATTCAGACAGTGAGAAATTAGGGGCCAAGTGAGATATTTCATTCGTTTGCATGCAGAGCAAACAGCAAAGGCCTGTATGTTAGATCAGCTTTTTATGCATTTGTGAAGATAATCTTAAGCAAAGAAACTGTTATGAAACACAGTGTGATCATAAACAGTAGGTAACAAAAATGTGTCCCATAGTATTACTTCAACCTGAATGCTTATCCAAGCTACACGTAACCTTGTCAGCACACAAGGAGAACAAGCAAGTTTTAACCACGTAATCTATCCACTGTGACAAGCTGGAGCTGTAAACTGCAACTCTACTGCTTCATTAACTGTGTCAAATTAATGTTGAATTGTAAATAGAAGCAGTGGTTAAAAGGGTTTTTTTTTTTCCCTCTAATTTAAGCAACCAAGCAGCGCTATTGGTCCATAACCCATCAGTCATTTCTAGTCCCTGGGGCATGTGTGTGTGTTGGGCAGCAGTGGAAGTAATGTTTTGGTGACTCTGCTTGATTTGGCTTGAATTTATTTATTTGAAGTTTTCAGTCATACATCTGTGTCTCTTCAGCTGTATCCTTTATCATAGAAGGCCATTTCTGACATGAGACAACAGAATCCTCTCTCACTTTCCACTTTCAGCAAAGTGCCAGAGCAATTTGGGAAATTAAGTGGCAGATGGAGCAAAATAAAGGTATCTACAACTACAAAATTAATGAATAACAGATACGTAACCTATGAACGTCATATACCTTGTTTTCTCACTCCTTACTTCCCAATGCTTTCACATAACACCTTGCCCCTGTGAAGAGTAGACTGGCAGGTGCAAAATTTGGATCTTTTAGCTACGTGACCATCATTTTACCCTAGACAATTTATGTAAGGAGTCGTTTTCCATTCTGTTACGAGAAGGAAAAACACTATCTAAGCTTCTTCATAAGTAATGTTTATATTAAACTAACACAACTAGAATCAAAGTGAATTAAACACATTTTAGCTATTTTTAAATGGTACAAATTGAACTAGCAGCCTGTAAAGATCTCTGTTATGACAAGGATAAAAACACACTAATTGTTTGCAACATATTGAGCTATATAATTTTAGCAGAAATAATGGTTTCTGAACAATACTTATGTATATACAGCTTAAAACAAATATATAGAAACATTAAGTAAGGTCATCTGTCCAGCAGGCTCATAGAAGGCATATATATCTTCCATGTTCTAGAAACAGTGTTGTTGCAGCCATGATGGTCTAAGGATATAGGCAAAACTGATTTTGGAGACAGAGGTAATAGCTTTTAACAGATCAACTAGGTAGGTACTTAGAAAAAGTCAGTTTCTGCATGTATTGAAGAAAGGCTTGTGTGTCCAAAAGTTAGTCTACATTTGCCAAATGATGTACTCAGTTATCTAATAAAAATGTACCATCTACCCTCACAATTTCTTTTGTATAGAAGGTGACAACGAAGCTAAGCAAAAGAAAGGAAAGCATTGTTGATTAATCAGCTAATAATAAATCCCAAGAAGAGGGGTTCTACACTGTTTCCCATACTCCCTTCTCTAACTGCCTCTGCATACACCCAAAGAATCCAAGCCTTTGGACCTCCACTGTTTGTGTCACAATTTTACTTCATAACAAACCTTAACAACAATATAAATATATTGAACTACTTAAGTATTTATTGGTTGAGTGGCCTTAGGTGTTACTCAAAAAAAAAAAAAACTTTTCTGATTTTATTTTTATGATATCCATATCAGCAGAAATTTATTAAAATAGTCAAAACTGTGTTCAAACAGAATGCATTTCTTTTACAGCTATTTTCATCCTGAAAATTGATAACTGGGCATGAGCATTTTTCAGTGCCACAGTAAGTCATCAACTACACATGACCCATCTACACAATGACAGCTTCAGGAGAAGCAATTTCAGGTTTTATAATGATAATTCTTTATCAAAAGTTACAAAGAAATCAAGGTTTTCTCTCTCTCTAAAACACACTTTCAAGATATCTTAACTACTTTCAGTTGCAACATAAGGACTACTTAAAAGCAATTCTGTATTAGCATTTGCAACAAGCATGCTGTTAACAGAAAACAGAAATCCATTAATAAATCAGCAAAGTGAAATAATAATGACAGAAAGAACGCTACTAAGAAAGCAGCTAAATTACCAACTGTCTCCATGGCATCTAAAGTCTAGCAATGTGCTGGGAACCTGATCTGAAAAAATAAAAAAATGAAACTGAAAATTATAGCAGCCTTAAGCGTGTTGTCTGAAGGCTGCAGCTTTAAGTTTCTTAAAACACTGGCCTAATTCTGTTTAGTTTGGGTTTCCAATTACAGCAGTTTCAAAAGCAACCAGTAATTTCTTTTAACTGCATTTCAGAAGACATGTCAACTCAGGCAACTGAGTTCTAACCTGTAATTCTAGAGTTCTCGTTTTGCCAGTAAGTGATGAAATTTCAAGTATTTTATTTTATTTTAAAAGAATGATGTCATGCACTGGTTTACTATAATAATGATACACTTCCTTACGTTTTTTTTCCCCATTTTAATCTATCTTTACAAGTCATTTGAGCAGGACAGGAAGTGTTAATTATTCACCAGACAGATTTCTGGTCTTGCCTGAATTAGTCACATGAGAACACTAATAGTAAAAGACGACACTGCATCACAGGATAATGGATAATAATGGGGTCCTATCTTCATCATGAGAGTGCTACAAAACCACCTGAGACTTGACGATACATAATGCAGACAGTTCTTGCTCTCCTAATTGCATAGCAACTCTTCTGACTGAAAGAGACTGCCTCCACCCACCACAAACACTTCCTCTACACAAATACCCTTGGAAACAACATGTCAGTAGGCCAACGTTGTTCTAGAGCAAGTTCTGATTTAAAAGACCCCCCTCCCCTTTGCCCCCAACACACACACAGAGGACAGAGTTTGAGAAACTGTTAATACTCCTTGCCATGAGGTCTTTCATGCAAGGCTCCTAAAGCACTGTGGAATGAAATGAAGAGTGATATATGCTTCATTAATGGAGAAGAACACGTAAGAGAAAAAACACAGGCCGAATGTCACACAGTGAATCAAGGGCAAAACTAATAACACGTCCTTTCCAAACTTAAGTGCCAAGAAAGAGACCTAAAGAAAAGGGGACAATTTTTTTTTTCTTTTAGTATCCTTATCTTCACGGGTTTATAGTTTTTAATCTTCTGTGATAAATATAAGATGCAACAAAAACAATTTAACTTTAGAGGTTCAATGTCTATATATTTGGAATCACAGTACCCAAGCAACAAGTCAAAACTGTAATAGGCCTAATGGCCATAATAAAACCAATTACTTTATTAACAAACTACAATCAAAAGAAAAGAAAAACTATACATAGTGACAATTGATAGTTCTGTTTCCAATTTCTAATACCTAACTAATTCTGGAGATGATATATGCTATAAAAGAGGCATGTTAAAGGTGTCAAAAACCCGCCAAGCATTCCAACAGACCAGCAGTTACGAGCAGCATAGTCCACTTCCCTAAATCAAAAGAGGAGTCAACATACTCCATATTAAGTTAATTATTAATTCCAAGGCAAGTTTAATTTCAATTACTTTGCCAAGAAGTATTAATCACAAAGCCCCAATGCCAAGAAAAGAGATTTGAAGTGTACAAATACTATTGTTAATTGCTTTCTTCTGAAAGCCCAAAAATGATGAGCTAACATGTAGGGAAGTTGCTGAGTATATATAGATTAATCCTAAAAGCCCTATATCAATTATAGCACAACTGACTGTTCATCCACAGATCTAGGTAAAAATAAAGAAGAAAAAAAAGCAAGATTTCAGCTGCTACAAAGAACTGCTGTATTTTCAATTTTCTAAAATTTTGAGCATTTTTACAAAGGAAATCACAATACTTGCAATAACAAATTTTTCCTATTAAACTGAATAATTAAACTAGCATGCTTACGAGATGAAACTTGGAGAGAATCTTTACAATAAAAACAGAGGTTAAAAAAGCTTTCACTCCTTCAGAGAAGCATGCAATCAAAAGTTGATTCTAAAAATATAAATTATTAAACGTAAAATTGATTAACATGTTAAAAATTTGAGGGAACACTAGAAACCTATCCACATTGAGAAGCAAATATTTTTCAACACATGGGTAATTTTAGAAACCATTATTGTCCATTAGTTCACTGAAGGAATTAAAAAAAGAAAAAAGTGACAACACTAGGACATTAAACAATGAACAAGCATTACTGTATGTAACACTAATGCCTGTTCTTGTAAACCAGTATCAGCAAAACCCGATCTAAGACTCACCTTCTTTCTCCAACTAAAAATACATTTCATTGAGTAATACTGAACCTGTGTTACAGAAAAAAAATCACAGACATATAATTGATTTACCAGCAACCTAGACTCCTTAATATTGATAATACCTTGGACCAAAATAGCATCTAATCAACAGTTAGAAAGACAATGCAATTTCCAATACTGAGGGATTCTTGCTAAATGACAGCACTTCACCTACTTTAAGACCATACATGCAATTTCCTCTGAGACATGGCTAACAGCGTGTAATCAGAGATCAAATCACTGCTGTTATGGCGACAAGGCTGGTCTCAGTAACACAGCCATATTGTGACGGCCAATTGCGTTTTAGCAATTATGTCAATAAGGACATGATTTTGGATTCCGCTTTTCAAATGCCACAATTAAGAAGTTATCATGGAACCAGCCTGCTGTTCTTAAACACTTCTAATCTAGTATTGTGCTCCCTTCCTCTCTCTCTTTCTTAAGGATTGAGGGATTAAACAGGACTTTTTTATTCAGACAAGCAGAAGTTAAACATACACATTACTAAAACAAGCCCTGAAGTTAAACAGCTCATACAGCATCAGACACTAAGTAGACTAAAGAGCTAGAAACTGAAGATAGTAATCATCAAACAATCTTTTTCTCTCAGTTTGTCTGATGGCTTACAAAAATTATTTTTAGGAAAACCAGTTTGTTTCTCCATCCAGAGTTTTTCTTACACCTTCCTTCTCTCTTTAATTTGCACCAAATAATCATTGTAAATCTAAGACTAGCCACAATATATTTATTCAATGATGTAATGCCAATGAAAGTAATTTTTAAAATACGTTTCTCTGAAACACT
Organism: Dromaius novaehollandiae; assembly: GCF_036370855.1. Classification (NCBI taxonomy): domain Eukaryota; kingdom Metazoa; phylum Chordata; class Aves; order Casuariiformes; family Dromaiidae; genus Dromaius; species Dromaius novaehollandiae. Next base: position 94,272,653 of record NC_088100.1, on the reverse strand, counting down.
CATAATACAAATGCTACAACCATAAGAAACTGAAATTTATCTTCCTCACATTGACCTGCATTGTTCAAGTTCAGAGCGTGCATATGGTGGCCAGATTAAACAGCAGGAAGTGAACAGGATACCTACAATTCTTTGTCAAATAATGCAGGGCAGTGATCCCTGCTGCAGGTAACTGGAAGGCCCTAGAGGACATGTTATACGTAAAAATCCATCAGCAATTCCCAAATACGACTTCTCCGTACAAGTACTGCAGTTACCACAACGCTACTATTCAAACACTATCAATAGAGAAATTGAACACACAACTGTAAATGTCCTGGGTCTCCAATTCAAGAAATGTTCAATCTCTCCATCTGAAATATTTTTCAGAATATGGGTAAAGAATCATGTAAAGTAAATGGAACAATGGATTACAGTACACTGATTTCTCCTGAGCTCCAAATGTCAAAAAATGGTTTAAAAGAAATTAAGCTACATTCCTTCAGCATATAAAATTCCCACCAATTTAAAAATGGTATCATCTAAAATTATGGTGTTACTTCACCACAGAAGATTATGGTCGGGCATTTTTGCATGAATCTAAAAATGCCACCCCACTTCTACTCTATATTAATGTCATCTCTGCACTCTGAATTCACCAACTGTGATTCTCCACACAAAGGCTTTATTTTGCATTAGCTGCATACAGTGTCTTCACCGGTATTCTCTTATGTGGCCTTCTCAGTGTTGGGAGAGGTATGCCTTTCTTATAACCTATCAGCAAATACACAGGCCTAACCTCCCTTATAAATCCAGTTCATGTTGCAGTTACTGCCTGATTTTCAATTTCTTCTTTCAGAAGTAAAGAAGGGTCTCCTTGCTAACGAGCCCTGCCTACACTGAATTGACAGGAAATGTATTCTTCCAAAGTGCCATTTGAGCAAAAGAAGTTGAAAGGGATTCATGGGGGGGGGGGGGGGGAAGAATAGATCAATCTAATTTACCTGCCTAAACTGAATATGAATTTTTTCTCCGACATCTGAATAAGGGTTTCACCACAGTCAAGATTAAATGATGCCCTAAAAAATCCACAAGATATTTTTGTTAATGCTTTCAAGATCCCCAGGCATTCCATTCAGGGTCACATATTTGAGGAGATACAGAGGAGCACACTGAAATTTTAAATTTAAACTTTAAGAAAATCAGCACTATTTTGCTGAGAAATTATATCACATCCATCATTTCTGCCTACTGCCTCTAAAGAGGCCTGCTTTTTTTTTAATATATGCACAAGTTTCTAATATAAAATCATTTAAAAATCCAATAAAAATTGGCATGTCATGTTAAGGAAAATACTCATGTCAAAACCAAGCATTCCCAATGAATCTATTCCTCAAGGATCACTTTCTGAAGTTACTTCTTTGCATCACTGCAGTTTCATCACATTAAAGGAAGTATTGGGTTACGATGCTTCCATTATTTCAAGACTTTAATATTACAGCTGAGCCCAATGTTCAGTGATGACACTAAGAGATTTGTGCAAGTTTGATGTTAGAGTGGTTAAAATTTATGCAATGAAAAACAGTAGCAGTACTCTGTTAAAACTGACACCAATATTATAAGCCTCTAACAGACTGGGCTTACCATTAGAAAATTATGAAACAGGCTTTGGGTCCTCCTCAAAACAAAGCAGTATACAAAACACAACATAACTATGCTACCATACAGCAGTTGAACATTTTACTAATTAGCGTTAAATTTTGTAGCGCTAACTAAATCACAATACCTTTAACTAGTCACAGTTTACAAAAGAAAGCTAAGAAGATGCTGACAAGAAGGTAGAAAGAAAAATGGTAGGTGACCTAGATGCCATGACTTTCATGCTCTTAACTCCTCCAAGCTTCAATAAGTAGCACAGAGAACCTACTTCATTCTTGTTAGTTCCATTTGTAGGAGCAGCAGCTATGAAACTTAATTTCATTTTGATTGATGAGGAAGTTACAGTTAGATTAAAAGGTGTGGGACATATCGGTCTATGATTAGCATTGCATCCATCTACAATTAGAAAATATTTTTCCACAACAGTTTTATATGAAGATTTGAATAAATTCATGGTTTAAGCAATTGTTTTCCCAAATTCTGGCTTCACTGAAGAACTAAACAGATATTTTTAATCAACCTACCAGGCCTAGTTTTGGATCTTCTTAAATGAAAGAACCCTCATACACCATATGCTTGAATTTATTCATTTCTTAGAATTTTCACACAGCAACATTAAAGCAAACAAAATCAATCACTTTTTCATAAGGAAAATGGTTAAATTATGGAACTACTTGCTGCAGGATGTCATGAAGGTCATGACTACAGATTGATTTAAACAGTCATTATGGAAATTGACAGAAAAAAATAATCAAGAGCTGCTAAGCCATAAAACAGAGGACAGCCTTATGCCAGACTGCCAGAAGAAAAACAGGTATATTAGATAAGCATAACTGCATGCTTTCTCCATATTCCCTCAGCATCACTTATCACCCAAATCAGAGACAAAGCTGGATGCACCTTTGGTCTGATCCAGAACAGCTGTTCTCTATTAAATAGCAAAATATCCTTTTTTGTTTTGTCTATTCTATTAAGCACTCCAAAAGAAAGCATTGTTTTCACATTCCTAGAAAAGAGCTTATTATGGTTAAAATACTAAATCCAGTTCATCTGCTTTTACTTTGAGTGCCAATAACCCCTATTCCTAAAGGTACGCTTTTGCAGCAAATACAAAGTTTAGCTCTGATCCAAAACGTGATCTCTTGTGACTAAGGTTACAAGGGAAGATTGCTCAGTGTGTAGCAAACTGAAACTTAATTTTCTATTTTCTGGTTTTAGTTGAGATGCTTTTCCAGTTGTATTATGACTAAGGGTAATCACAGGAACCTCACAGTTTATCATTCTTTATTCTGTATATTCTTATTCAAGCAGGGAACATGATAAAGTGCAATTTTTTCCCCATTCTCTTCTTCTCAGATAGAAGCTTCTCCATGTCTCATAATTCTCAGTATCTTCCAAAATTAAAATCCAGACAACAAGTCTCAGGGTCTCTCCAATCGCCTATCATCCTCTGTAGCATTTCCTAGGAAAACTTGTAAATAAATCAATTCCTCTCTAGGCTTTTTCTCTCTGTCAATTAAATAATCTCTTGTTTCCATTTGAGCAATACACCTATCTTGCAGCAATTAATGATGGCTTTAACTGCAAACTCCTTCATGCTCTCTTACCAAAGGGCTTAACACAGTACTAAATAAGTTCATGCCTAGTAAACCAAAAATACAATATTCAAGTATTTCTGGTCTTAAACCAAAACAGAACATAAACACCACAACAGGCAAATTAACTGCTTGATTCAACTCAAGTAGAATTTCCTGCAATAGGTGGCCTATAAACATTTGTAATAAATGAAAGTAAGCTTTTACCTTGCTTAAAGAAAAAAAATGTTCTAGGTCTCATACAAGGCAGTAGGAATTAGCCTTTCTAAAATATGTCATTATTTTATTTATTGATTTAAAACACTTTACCACTTTAGAGGGAAGACTGATATTTCTCATCATCAACAGAACTGCACAGAAATCCTGACCCTCACACAGCACCATCCACAAACAGCAATGCCAAGGCACTTTTATTTTATCTTCATTACTCACTATTCACTCAAAGACCTCAGCTAATACGAATATACAGTAAGCTACTTGGTAGCCAGCATGTTGTCTTCCATAAACCGACACTTTCATAGATTATTCTAGCATCTGATCCAAAGATTCAGTAAATGAAAGCCCCACAAAGTTATTGCATCATACTAGACCATGAAAAATAATCTTCAGAGAGAAAGGTACTTATTTCTATTGTTTATTGAAGCCTCATTTAGAAACATCAATGTGGTATTTCAACACTGTCTAAAGCAAAATTAGGTTTAGAAAGACATTATTCATTCAGTAAGAATGATGACCTACACGGACTACGAGATTAGAAAGCATTTTTTAAAAGGACAGTCACTGAGAGTTCACACAGACTGAACAGCTGCAATCATCAAAAAAAGAAGGAAAGGACTAGCCAAAGAGGAGGCTTCTTAATGACACACATATATATATATTTAGTCAGTATTTGTTTAGAAGCAAAAAGCAAGCTTTGGTGATATATAGTCCCAAACTAATCACACTTATGTTAAATGATTCGCCATTTGATCAGATGTTTAATTTTAGTAAACAGAATTGAGAAAAGAGACAGACTGGCATGGTAGAGACCTGGTGATATATAAGTAACTGGAAAATCCAGACTCAGAAATAAACTCTGGATTGGGCCAGCACAGAATGCTCGAGGCACAATGTCTCATCACGTATATGATGCATGCAGTGTCAAAGAAAGGCAGGATAAATGGTAACATCCTGCAAAACCCCTGCTGGCATGTTCTCAAACAGTATTGCCATCAGCTTTAGCTGACTACAGTACCTTATAGTTGCCAGAAATAAGATGAGATGAAACTAATCATACTGTGTTTTCAATCAACTTCCTGCTGGCTGCCACCATTTCAAGAATGGAATTCATTTGTTTTATGTCCATTAACATATTTCCTTCTTCTCTGGTTCTACGGTACTGAATGCAATGGCATGGTATCAGCCTGAATCATAAGAAAAACAAGCAGCATTCACTACAGCACAAACAGAATTCTAAAAGTATTACCCTCTCCGACGTCTCTCTTCCCAGTATATATGATTCTACTAGCCAAGTGGTATTTTAGCTTACAACTCTCACCTATGCATATAATTGTTTAACAGTAAAAGCCCCAGCCCTTTGATGAGCTATACACAAATAAAACCTTTGTGGAGGCCTTTAAAAGCCAGTGGGTACCTGCCAACATCAAGTTGATTAAAGGATTATGTGTAATCTCTAATAAGCAAAATGGCTTAACTGGAATACATACATACAGTAATACTTTCATGTATTTGTTATTTTAGAGCTGAGTATTTCATATATGCCATAAAGTAAAACAGGTTTCAGCAAATTGCAGATTGAAGGAAAAAGAAAAAAAAAAAAAGACATGATCTGCTAATCAGGAAAAGCAGAAGAATTATTGCAGAATGTAAGAACGAGAAGTTAAGCACAACTCGTACTCTAAATGAATTAACCCCAAATCACTACTTGCATACTGCACCCTTTCCAACCTCTGTACACTGAAACTATCTCAAGAAAAAAACTGAGATACTTGTACCGACTTAAGTTTAAGATATAAAAATAGGATGAAAGTCGTGCAAAAATATTTCCAAACAATAAGCTGTGTGACTTTTCCATTAAAAAATGAGCACAGATGAGGTTTCCCAATTTAGATTATTTGGGTATGTGAAACGATTTTATAAAGTACAAAAGTCATCTCGGTGCTCCACTGAAGCTTCATTTGATGAAAAATGACAAGCTGGACAGTCTTAAAGGAAGCTTTTGCTTGATGGCCTTAGAAGTTTTCAGGATGGCTTTTGTGATCTTCAACAAAAAGTAAGAAAACGTTAGCTGTTGACCTTAAACAGATGTTTCAGAAGTTCTGAAGTCTTGCTAAAAAATTCCCTTTTTTCAGTTATTCATTTTCCAGTCTCTTAGATCTTGAAACATCAAGAGTTTAGTAGTCTTCCAGTCACTAGAGATTCTTACAGCCTACAGGCTCTGGATTTCCAATATGAAAACAAGCAGTTTAAAAGAACCTCTCAAACTTTAATGCAGTAGTACATACAGTTCTCTCTACTAATCTCTTTGCAGATCAGCTTTACCAATGTGCATTTCAGCAGCTACTTTACCATTGTTCACCTATAGGCAAATTTTAGCCCTGAGAGCCATAGCTCACTTCACTTTTAATGCTTCTTTCAGTATTTTCCTTAATATTTCCTGTGCTTGTTGATTACTGCAAAAAATATTCATCTTACTATAAATGGTACTGCTAAGCATTACATAAACCAAGGAAAAAAAAAAAAGCTTTTATATTTCACAAAGATGTACTTGGACCCTACTGTTTGACCCATTCACATTGAATATTGTTACCTACTACATGGTTCAGACTCAAGACCAACCTTGAAAGAATTCTCAATCGTTGGGCTGATGGGGACAGGTAAACACCAAGCAACACAGTTCCTCTACATGACTTTAGTTACAAATTTTGTACAAATCACTATGCTAAGTTACAGGCTCTGGAACTTTTCATAGCCCTAAATGCCTTGCAGATAAAGGGCAAATGTGGCCCTGTTACTCCAAAATGTGACTTGACAGACACATTAAAGTGACATGAAAGTGACACAAAAGTCACTGGTAAGACTTAGGCTTCTTTAAGACACGTTGCTGACATAACCCTAGCTGACATTACCTAGAGCAGCTGAATTCCACCTCCAGATGCAAGACTTTTTGCAAGCATAACTTACTCTTCAGAAAGCTGTTACAGAACTAGACTAGAACTCCTACCGTTGCAGCTTCACTTGAAGGACACATCTACACAGTTTTACTGGCAGATCTTTTCAAGTACTAGCAAGGCCTAAGTAAATAAGGATAAACAAGATACTTAGGTTTCTTCAGGACCAAGAAATATACATATAAACAAACCATGATTATGTCTTTATTTTCACTGGAAAAAAAATTAGTTTGCCATTGTGTATTGAAAGGTACCAGATGTACAGTTACAGAGAAATGGATTAACATATCCACTGTATAGGTTAAGAAAATGAGCTCTTTTCACAAGGCTGTCTGTCAATATCTTAGAAGAAATACTACTGCATGGATGACACCCCAGGAAAAAAAGGAGCAAGAAAATAACATTTTGATAGCTGTTTGTGGAAGGCAAACGTGTTAAAAAAAAAAAAAGTCAACTTTAAAGGCAATGGGTTTCCTTGAGAGTCTCCTGTCACCATTAAGCAGATCCTCAAACACGAAACAGCAGATTTTCTTCTCATTAACACAATACATGGAACTAGCTAAAAAGTTCAGCCTGAAGAAAGTTTACTTTCAATTTTCTGATTCTCCCTTCACATCAGTATCATGTTACAGAAGTCAGTATACTACATTAGAGAGAGTAGCAACTCGTTTTCCATTACATTACAGAAAATACCAGGCCCAGATACAGGAGCCTAGCAAAGCAAAAATAAACAAAACAAACAAAACAAAAAAATTACTGTATATTTAACAGCATGTCTTGTAAGATCACTCCCAACAGGGCCATGGCATTTCTTGCAGTTCAGGCTTCTGTCATAACTCACAAACGCGATTTCATTTAAAACCCTGCCACTCCAACAAGACAAGCAAATGTAGACTATTGTACAGTGACATCACTAAATCACTCTTATTACATCTCTTCCCTCTCACTGCCCGCTCCCACAGAGTATCTTCAGTTGTATGACATACATCCCAACAAGGCACCCTCCCAGACAAAGGTGGATCTCAGGTGGGCCCTCACACGTCCACTTAGGCACATGTTCTCTGAACATTTCATAAATGTTAGGGACTAATGTTTCTGCGATATACACTAAAGGCGTTTTAGGAACATGTGTCTCTGCCAGTACACCATCTGCCATGATACATCTGATTTAAAAAAAAAAAAAAAAAACATCTTCAGGAGACATGACCCTAGAGATGAAAGTATTTTAACACAGGCAGGCTTAATTTTTTTTGCCTTTGCCAAACAGGAATAACCCTACTTCCTTCTCTCTAAAACAAGATCAGCCAACAGCTAGCAAAGACCATACCTGTTACGAACCTCCCTGACTTTGTAGAGCGGAGAAAGGCTAATGACAAAGGAAAAAAATCTTTTTTCTTCATCAGTTATCCTGACTTGCACTGGATCGCACAAACAACTGCGAGAGCTCTCTGCTCCCCGCGCAGCACGGGGATGTGTCAGGCGCTGCGCTGGACTAAATCAAGCCAGGCTGCGCGGGGCCCGCGTTACTCACCGAGTGCCTGCGAGGAGCCACAGGCCGGCCCCGGAGCGCAGCCACCCCACAACCCAAACCAGAGGCGGCTGCTCCAGGAAATCTGCGCGTTTGGGGAAGCGACCGAGCCTGCGCCTCCGGAGGCGACGGGAAGGCCGCCACCGAGGTGCCCGCGCGGCGGGGGAGGCCGCGGGCCGCCGCCCACGGCCAGGCCGGGCCCCCGGGGGGGGGGGGAGGGGAGCACGCCCGGGGGCAACGCAGCCCACCCCCCCCCCCCCGCAGTCACCTGGTGCCTCTAAATCAGGAGCCACCGCCGCCCCGCGGGGCCTCCCCGGGATACGGCCGCCCCGCCACGGGCCGGGGACACCCTCTCCCCTAACGGGCACACCCCCCCCCCCGGTCCGCCAGGCAGGGCCAACGGCCGCCCCCGCCCCGGGGCGAGCGGCTGGCTCGGCCCCAGCGACAGGCCCGGGCCCAGAGCACCGACCTGGCCCGGCGCCCCGGTCGCCAGGCCCGGCCCCCGCCCGCCACAGCCCCTCGCCGCCCGCCCCCACCCCCCCGCCGCGCCGGGCCGTGCCGGCTCCAGCCCAGCCCCCTCCTCGCCCCCGAGCCTCGCTTACCCCCAGAAGCCGCAGGGGCAGCGCGGCGGCAGGCTGGGCGCCTTGCTGCGCTCGCTGCCGGCGTCTCCCATGGTGGGGCCAGTGCGTGGGGCGGCGGCAGGGGCGCGGGGCGGGGGGGCGCGGGGCTCCGAGCCGGGATTCCAGGCCGGTCAGCTGGAGCCGGGCGCGACCACTGGGGCGGCGGCGGCGGGGAGGGCGCGGGAGAGGGGCAGCCGCGCCCTATGAGCCCGGGCCCGCGGCGAGGAAGCAGGAGGCGGCGAAGCTCCCCGCGGCGGCCTCTCCCACCCGCCGGCTCTTGTGACGACCCCGCTGCCGCGGCGGGGCGCGCGCGCCCGCCCCCGCCTCCCTGCCCCTGACTCAACAATGCGCCCCCCCCCTCCGGCGTCTGGCCTCCCCCTATCCTGAGCGAGATGGTTTCGCCAAACCACAGGATCAGCTGGGAGTGGCATATACCAAAGTCCACTCCCGGGGGGGAGCGGAGAGAGATCGGGGGCAGGATTTAGGAGAGAAGCAAGTTTAGGAGGCACCGATAGACTCGAGAAGGGAACAGCGCTTCTTCATGAGGAGGTTTAGGGAGAGTGCGGCCTACGGAGCAAGCTAGAGGCGCCGTCCTCTTTGGCCTCTACCTACACGTTACGCACATAATGGTACGGCCAGGGAAGACAGGGAGAGGGCGGCCTGGTGTTGCCGCGCATGCGCGAAGGGGCTTCAACGCGGAAGTTGGTTGGTGGGGGAGAGGGTCCCCGGGGGCTTTTCCTTGTGCTTCCCGGACTCGACGGGTCGGGTCGTGTCGGGTCGGTCTGCGCCCTCCATCCCTGGAGTGGGGCCTGCCGGAGTCCTGATCCGGCTTTTTGCTGGCAGCTGCCTCGCCGAGATTGGGTCGGTGTCTCCTGGGAGCTGCCGGCTCGGTGCACACTCAGAGTTTCTCCCTTGAAGCGGCCACCACCCCGGAGGGGCCCAGTGCGGTGGCGCCGGGCCGGCCTTGCCCCCTGCGGGCTCCACTTGCTCCCGTGCCTGTCCTCCCCGCTACAGGCGGGGAGGGAGGGCCGGAGGTAAGAGAGGGCCCTGAGGGAGACACTCTGCCTTCTCTTTTCTAGGTGTTTTGTAAGTATTCGTTATCTTTTGGTGTTTATCTGTGCAAAATAAAATCGATTAGGGCTCTATGTTGAGTTTTTCTTTGCCCGCGGTAAGCAGCAGTCATTGCGTGAGAAAACTGGGCTGAGGGCTGACTGAAGCTGGTAGAAGGAAGGCTGTCGTGCTCCTTGTGATTTGTCCCCAGAGAGAGAGGGACGTGCAAGAGGTAAGCTATGGTGAGTGGAGAAGTGTACAACAGGCACTTTATGGAGGCAGTTATTGGCCGCAGCACTCATGTCCCTCGACTCTCGGGGGAGGAGAGGGGAGTTTCTAGTCTCTGGACTTGAGAGTGGAGTAACAGGGACTGTATTTCTGGCATGGGTTTAGCAAGCGGCCTTGAGCAAGTTAGTCTTACACTTGCTGTACCTCCATTTTTTCTGTGAAGTGGAAATAATACTGACCCCTCTGCTAGAAATTGCTTTGTGATCCCTGAATGAAGAGTGCTATGTGGAAAAATACTAGTGTGGTAATAACGAAGGTGGAATTTCAACGTATTCTTGATGTGCTCATGCCCATTTTATACTTGGGTGAGTTTTCTTTGCACTTAAAGCCAGAGCTGCTTTACACTGGAAATAACATATGTCCTTACCAAGCTCAGACTACCTAGGTCTTTGTGAACATTTAATTCTGCCAACAAGCTTTTAACTTTGATATCAAACTTATTCAGAGCAAAGAAAATAGCAATGGAATATATACCCACGTGCTTGAAACTTTTTTTTATATGTTGAAATGAATGGACATCACGTTAGCGGGCTGCTTTTGAAGAGCCCCGTTGGTGCTCGCTCTGGCCGTTAACGGTTCTTCCGCCTGGCCGTTGCGGTAAGTGGGCCCTTATGACGTCACCAGCTCAACTACCCCCCCCCCCCCCCCCCCCGTCGCCCTCCCTCGGCGGCGGTGTTGGACGCGCTCGCGCTACGGCCGGTAGGAGCCCCGCGGGGGAGAGGCAGGGCCTGCGCCCTGGGGGACGAACGAGTGCAACAGCTGGGGGCCGCCCTGGCACTCAGCGTGCCGGCTGCCTCTTGGCGCCGCTTACTGAGCACGCCAGCCTCCTTCACTCAGGCCCTCAAACCAGTAAGTCATCTGTAAATTGAAATTCTCTTATGTTCTGGCTACCTATGCTACTGCTACAAGAGTCTGTAAACTCCCCTCAGATGAGCAGTATAGCCTGGCTTTTTTTTTTTTCTTTTTAAAGCTGGTTTGAGAACTAGTTAATTTGTCTTTATTAGCTATTATAAGGCGTTAATGTGGATTTAACTTCGAACTGTTATGGATGTCGTGGAGAAGCATTCTCTGTGGCTTTCTTGATGAGTACTCTTTTGTGTCATTTCAAATAAACCTTCATTTTGTAAAATTACGTTGGATTTAATGTCAAAATTTAGTTCTGGGAGCAATTCAGAATTTAAAAAACCCTACTGTGTTGTGGAAATTCACTCCAAAATTAAACATTAGAAACACGAGTTTTGGGCTAACGTTATTAATAGAAGTATATACAAATTAAGCATGATAATGGTGAAGACATCTGAACAACCTAAACTCTGCCTGGTACTGATACCCCGAGGAGGAGTAAGTTGGAAAAAAAATCTTTAGGATTATAGCACGCTTACTGTGGGACAGATCAGAGGGAGCATATGTGCTTTGCTCCTCTAATACCTTATGTTTGGAATTTTCTTAAGTCTGACTTCTGTAATGTTTGTGGATCATTATGGTATTTCCAACTTTGTTTAAACAACACAAGATTTAAATTACCGATGTATACATTCAATACTGTTTCCTGAAAATTTAACACATTACTTTCAATCTACAATCTCTAAGCCTTGTAACATTTTGGAATTTGTCATGTTCATTCTAATCATATTGGTCCTTTTGCCACTACCAGAAAATGTGTTTTTGTAGTACAACATTGCAGCAAGGGGAAGTGCAGATTTGAGATATTTCTTTAGAGCTCTGGCAGGGAGAAAGCTGGTTCAGCTGATCCAAAATGAATTCAATTGTGAACAGCGCGTTGCAACCTGCACCCAATGCGTGGGCTTTTCCTCCAACAGATCTCCTATTGAGCCAGAACTCCAGCTCCCTGAGGAATTTCATTACTAACTGGCATTTTCTCTCATGTTTTTCATCCAAAGAGTCGAAGTCCTGGATGCTTTATAAACTAATGTATGACCAACATAGGCAAATGGATAAACAGCACTTATGAAACTTATGCAGGATATTTGTAGGATATAGTTGGGAATATTCATATGCAGAAAGCTGTCAAATGGTCCAGATATAACAAATATCTTGAATAGCAGTGATGCCAAAAGAGGGCTAGCGAACAACACTTAATTATATGACAACAAAAACAGCTGATGTAATCTTAGTGCTATATATTCAAATCTGTGAAATAGATATGGAAGGTGATAATTCTTCCTAATGAGACTCTAGTGACTCTGCAGCTAGAATGTACAGCTCTTCTCTGGGCATTTTTTGCAGACATACTGAAGAGAACGCAGAGTAGAACAATCAAAATATAGTCTGCAGAAGCTGAAATACAGCAGATTAAAAAAAATAATAATGGTTACAATGTGGCCTGGGGATGATTTCATTTGAGGAGCGTTTATAACTGTATGCACGTATTTGAAATTATAAACAAGAATGGAGGATATTTACCAACATGACACACAGCGTTTAGTAAAAGGAGTAAAGGAAATGTTTCTAAGAGAAAAAACACGAAGGTAAAATAAGGAAAATACCTTCACAGTGATGTCTGTTTTTTACTTCTCATTAAGGTATTTGGCCTAGTTCTCAATGGGGTTGTATTGCAGGATTAGATGAGGCAACAGGCCTCTCAGGATCAGAAAACACAATTTTACCTGATCTAGAAGCAACAAGTAAACACCAGTGTTTCTCAAGTGCTGCCTTTTTCAAATACACTAACAAAGGTTGTACCTGTATGTAATCAGAACATTCTGGGGTGGTTTATTTTGGTATAAACATGATGACCTGATTGAGATACATATGCACAACCGTAAAGTGGAGCAGGTGGAGAATGTCAGAAGTATTGCACATCTTCCTTCTCATCTTGAGATCTAAATTAGCATAAAATGATAAAAGTGATTCATGTGGTGCCAATCTGTTAGAGAGACTCCTGAAATGATTGAAATAATCACCACTTTTTATTCCTCTCCAGTTAGGTGGTATTTTTTTAGTGAAATCATTTCTTTTGGAAGATCATTCTTGTTAAACCCTCTATTGAGGATGAAAAATAAAATAAGTATGTGGAAAAGGGCAATAAAGAGGATATGTCTGAGCTGTAGTTACAGCTAACTATAAAGGTGAGCGATTATGATGATTTGCTAGAGCCTGGGAGGCATAGGCTATAGACCATGAAGAAGTTAATCTGCAGCAAGTTGACATCATAGATGTGACTCCAAAAAAGGAACTGAACCCTGCCTGAAACTGGGAAGTGTTCTTCCGGTTGAATCAGGACCAAGTCTGTCAGGCTTTCAATGCCAGTTTTTCAATGTGTAGCTCACCTCATTTTCTACATTTGAATAGCACAGCTTGACTCCATGTATGCACCTGGCACAGCAGGGTGTGATCCAGCTGAATGCCTCAACATTTCTTTACTCATTTAGTCTAAGTTAGGTGTCAGTGCAAGCAATCCAAAAGCAGAAGTACCCTCACTTTAGCCTCTGGCTTGGGCCTACATGAATCTGACTGCAGTTTTCTTTGCTGCCTGGAGAAAATCTCTAGATTAAAGAAGGCAAACAAGTTCATCTTGGCTCTTGGTGTTGGGTGGGTTGACGAAGCAAAACAATAGAACCAGCCGCAAATTATCAACTTCTGAGTCATGTAGAATAGAAGGTCTTCATAGCTATGCTTTTTTAAAACAAACATACATTTGAACTGTAAAAGAAAAATGTAAATAGTTACAGCACAGACTTTGGAATCAGGACTTTAAATCTATTCCTGGTTATTTTAAATCTTCCCATGCCTCAGTTTCCCTCTTTCTAAAATGGAAACAATAATACTGACATCTCATGGGCAGGCTGGAAACAAAATCTTTGTTGGACACCATTTTTAGAGATGAAAAATTGCTGTTGTTATTGTTACTGTGACTAAAAGAGTGGCATTTCTTGGCAACTAATGGTTGGTTGGAGGGTCCAAGGTTAAAGTGAAAACTCTTGACACAGCCACGTGTTGTTTGCAGAGAAATGACTAACCCAGAGGCAACTATTATTATTAATCCTTTTATTTATTTCACACATGTACTACTTCCCCTTCCTGCCTTTTACTTAATGCAGGGCACCTTGAGGAGAGCACAAATACAAAAAATACAGTGCAATTAAAGAAAACATTCTAGGCTAATCTAAAAAAGACAAGCAAAATATTTTAAAAAAATCAAAACATTAGGCATGATTTAGTGAAGGGTGATGCCTATACCAGAAAAGATGTGGACAGTGACCTAACACAGATGTGACAGTGACTAATACTGAAATCATTCATAGAAAAATAAACCTGCAGATGTTCTGAATAAACTAGACTTTTATTATTATTCTAAGCTGTGAGACTTATGAATGTGTAATAATGATCACATTGCACTAGGCATTTCCTGATGATGGATAGCAGACTCAGCAAAGATCATTCTTTGCCTTTGAAAGCTCTTCTTAGCAATGATCACCAAACACTTAAAAGGTAAGCATTGTTACAGCAATTTTACCGAGAGGAAAGCAGCCTCAGAAAGTGAAACAAGCTGCCCAGGGTCACCCAAGAAGTCACCTGAATATCTAGTAATAGTATTCATATTGCTGAACTTCCAATGTAGTAACCTGTGCAGTCTATGCCCACTTTCAAAGCTCTTATCTTGGTGCTCCTTTAGTAACCTCCAGGACCTGCCTCCTCTACCCCATTGTTCAGGTTCATTCAACAATGGAGTCCCAAATCATCTTTGATGCAACTACTTGGTTTATGAATTAAAGGGTGAAAAATACATAAAGCACTGCAAATGTCCTTCTGTTTGGAAAAGGAGCTTATGTGAAAAAAGTGTTGTTAAATGAAAAGGAAGATCACATATTTCCTTTTTTCTTTATCTGTCTTCTCTTCAGCATTTCATAATGCAAAGGATCCTTGTCTACATCTAGGTCTTCTGCATCCTACTGTAGCACAGATATACAGCAAGCATAATAAAACCGTGATTTTGTATGAATATAAACTAGTTCAGTCTTCTTTAGATTGAAAGGTGCATGCTCTAGCTTTCTGTTTGAATATAAGTTATTTTTGCTCTTTCCTCAGCTTCTTTGAAGATGTCAGGTCAGGGAATCTGGAGCTGAACATGTTTCCAGGCCCCTCAATGGATTTATCAGTTCTCTGACTTCTGACCTGGTATTTCTGAACATGGCTGAGATGAGCAGTAATTCCCTCATAAGTGCTACAGTGTCAGTGAGGTTTAATTGCTTAGCTGCATGAGAAAGTGTTCTGTAGTTCAGGGACATAATGTCTTAAGAAGATATGAAATGGGAGCCTACAGTTCTCTGTTTCTGACCCCCCCTGCTCCCCTCCATAATGTATTCAAAGTTTGGCTTTTTCAGGGCTGTGGCACTAACATCAGCTGAGAAAATCCTGATCTTGCCATTTATGGTATCCATGTGATTACAGCAAGATCAAAAGTCAAAAGAAGTTCTAAGTGCAGCTGGGCTAATTTCGTAAACAGCAGCAGCACCAATTTCTTTTATAGCAAGTTAAAAAAAAAAGACATTGCCGCTGGAAATGAAGAGCATACAGAGCAGCTGTTTCAAATTTGTCTGATGCTGTTATAAAATAAGTTTAAAGTGTTAACAGTTGTACCCACGGCAAAGTTTCCCCTGCTGTGTCCGCACTTACAGCTTTCCTTTATGCCATACAATTGAGTGGCAGCATTTGTGCTCAGTCCACTTGCCTTTTAGAACAACTTCTCAGAGAAACATTTACCCAGCTGCTGTCTGTAAACTGCAGGATGGACTCTGCTCTGACTTGCAGGCTGGCAGGCAGGATGCTGTGCATTCACACAGCCACAACTGTCACATTACATAGGAGCATCTGCTGTGCTGACCAGTGCTCTCAGGGGTGCTAAAACCTGCTGTCCCCCAGCATTAAATCTGTGTCTGCTTATATATTTTCCTTTTCTATTATTATGTACTAAGTCCACTGCGCTTAGGTCTGTGAAATATTTAGAGGAGGATAAAATCTTTCACCCCCAAATCTGCAATCTAGGTCAGAGTCTAATGCTGGGCTGGCACTCCACCCAGTTTGCCAAGGAGCAGCAACACTTTCTGCTCTGCCTGGTGTGTTGAGGGGGTGGCAGAATACAAGCAGAAAGGGTCGGATGAGGTAGTTAGTGGCTCCCAGCTGCTTGATTCCCACCCCAGGCAGGGCAGCAGCAGGCTGACCGTCAGAGCTGCAGCTGCACTAGCAGCCTTGGACAGGAGCTGAAGAGGGAGAGCTAGGACCAGGAATCAAGAAGTGCAGTAGCAGTTAGGAAGAAGCTTCTGACAAGGTGTCTTTTGCAGGGAGAAATGTTGGCTGATCTGCAAGCGAAAGAAATTGAGTTGCCCCAAAATGTTGTAGTTGTAGATGAGATGGAAAGTAGAGGGCAGATGAGCAGAGAGGGAAGCTGCAATGACCAAGCTGGATGAGTAGAAGTATGGTCAGGGAGGCTGACTGTAGTGATGGATAGGGCTGGATAAATTCCTGAGTTGCGGAAGAGGATTTGACTACAGCCTGGACCTGGGAGAGGGAGGAAAATGTAAAGACAAAAGCCATGCCAACATTGTAAATGATAGTACATTTCCAAAAGAGAGGATGTGGTTGAGAGATGGATTATTTAACCAACTACTTCTTTTGCCTAAGCCATGGCCTGCAGGGAAGGTGGTGTGTATCATGCCTTGGAGTCCTCTGCGTCAGCTGCATGTGCTGCTCGAGCTGCTGCTTCATTGTTGCACAGCTGTGTTGATGCTACCGCCACGACTGAAAGAAGGAGTCATATGGTATGGGGCCGCTGCTGGTGGGGCTGATGCCTCCCGGTAGCATAAGATACAGCACTCCTTTTCTTCTCACAGTGGCAAGCATAGCAAGCCTTGCTCCCAGAGGCTCTTTTGGATTCTCTGTCCCAGTTTGCCTAGCATGTAGCACATGCCCTGAGTGCACAGATACTCCTGGAGTGGAATTCAGCTTCTGCAAGAGGGAGGGAAGACTTATGAGCAAGTGGGAATGAAAATTGCTGTAAGTGTTTGTGTCTGAGTGGAGGGTATAAAGGTCCTGGAGCAGAGAAGAGAGATAGAAACTGACTCCTTGTAGATTCTTAACCTCAGCTTCTGAATGTGCTGAATGTGAATTCCTCCATCTTCTCAAACCCTTCTTCAACTTCAGCAGTCTGGCCTATATGGGCAACAAATGTGTGGATTCCTAGGACAAATGATAGTGTGAGTGGAATAGGAGTCTGGCCAAATGTTTGGCCAGAAGAGTAGTGTGAGTATTCACATTCAGGATATAGAGCTGAGTACTGGCACAGAAATTAATAACTGGAAGATCAATATAAGGTCTACCCCTCCCTATTCCATTCAGGAGACAGAGGATGAGTCACTATTTGGGTTGGCAAATGGGCTTCAAAGAGGATTATTGTGTTTTACAGACAAATTCTCAACGGAGGGACAGGTTACCAGGTGGATCTCTGAAGGCTGCTGACAAGACGAGACAGGAGGAGGTGGAACATGGGGACAGGTCAATGGTTAACAAGCTGAAAACAATTTGGTGAAACGCTGCAGACTGAAACCATAGCAATGGAGAAAAGAGTAACAGGAGAGTAGGAAAAGGGAAGGGATGAGCAAGCTCTTGGTAAGCAATAAAAAAGTTGAAGGACTCTGGAGCAGGGATCCTCAAGCCCTTACTGTTGCAGTTAGCCTCCTGAAGCTGGTCAGTGCTTAAGAGTGTCGCTTACATGGCCTGCTGCGTTTACTCATTCTTTTATTCATCTTTTATTTCTTTTATTAAACCCCACAGCAGTTGTTAACAGGGGCATGAGAGGTTCAAGGAGGCCAAAGGAAAATAGAAATGGTGGCTTTGTCTGTAATAGCATGTATTTCTAAAGTGATATGATGTGTCCTCTTTAACATCCTGATACAGGATCTGGGATAGACTGGTTTGTTTTCCTATTCTGTTGTTTGTAGTCAAAGCTGGATTAAGACCATGTCAGTATAGGCCTATTTCTAATCAGCTCTCCTTTGAAGAAAGTTTTCCCAGTTTCAAAGAAAAGCATGAAAAACCGTATCCAGGAATTTCTACCTGCTTTCGAAGCCAACTTCTAGACAATAGCTCTGAGATATGAGCTGACTGTGCTTATTAGTGAAGTACTATTGTTACCTGCAAATAGTAGGAGGGTGTCTTTAACATCAGCTTATTCATGTGTTATCAGGAAGGCCCATAATCCCTCCAGACATCATGATTATTGAGTAGGTGTGGATAGCCATTACTCACCATTCACACAGTGGTGTCTGGGATGGGCACATCACCTTCCTTATTTGGGCCCTGAGAGAAGGGTCTTACACTGTGATACTTTCCCTTTCACCCCAGCCATTTCTGGCCATGCTGATATATTGCACAGGTACAGAGTGAGATGGCTTCTGTTGCACTCAGTGTTTTACCTGCCACTTGGCTGTCCCAGAAGAAAAAGGGCTATAGAAATCAGGCAAGAGGCCATGTGCTCCATATACTGCAAGATGAATATCCCTTTTTAGGAAAAAACAGACTGCACTGCACTGGTTCAAAAAATTAAATGCTGAAATCAAAGCACCTGGGAAAAGGGGGTTTATATAAGTTGAGCTGGTGCTAGAGCACACATCTTGTGCACTGAAGTCATAGCCATGCTGCCTGCAAACCCTGCTGGATGCAGCTCGTGTTTACTGTGCTTTAGTACATCTGTATGACATCTGCAAGATTGGGAGAGTTCTCCAGCAAGGCGTTCAAAACCTTGCAATTTTTCAGGCATGCATAGGTGGCCAGCAGAAGCACTCATTTGTACTTGGGCTTGATCGAAAGGGCAAAGGGATGACCTGTGGCTTCACACAGGACCTGTGTGTCCACATCACAGGGTTGCAAATGCAATGCTGTGATGAGGGGATGTCATGCTGTGTATGGCTGTCAAATACAGAGGAAGCCTTTGCTCATGCTTTCTGTAGTCATAAGAGTTTGATGTTTCATTGCAAGCTTTGGATGCGACTTTCTGCTTCTTCCTTCTTTCTCCAGCATATATGTAGAGATCTACTGTACAATCAAACAAATTTATGAAGAAATAGCAAAGTGTTAAAGTAACATATGTGATATGGAAAATCCTTACAGCTGCCTGTAAGCAGTATGTGTAACCAACAATAAAACAAAGAGTATGTATGGTGTGAAAGGATCAGTGACACGAAGTGGTATTTCATTGGGCTTGCAGGGTGACCTGTCTCTTGGTGACAGAGGGTGTTGAAGGAATGAATGGGGATATCTGCTCATTTGAAGGGAATTTACCACCAGCATCACCCACTATCTGAAGCTTTATAGGATGTAGAGATTGCTCGGTTGCTACAGTGGGAGATGGTACTCTCACAAGTGGTGTGGCTTGTTTTTTTTTTCACTTGATGGCCATTTAAATGATGAGCCACTTAGCTCTTGCTGTTGCTGTTTGTCCTGCTCCCTTGATGTCTGTGCTTGTCTTAGGTACTGTGAACCTCCTGTCCCACTCCCCCGCTCACATCTTCCCTCTCTCTACCCTTCTCACCCTCCCTGTACTGAGGCACATGTGCAAAGTCACTTGTTGCACCATGTTGCCTCTGAATTTTTTACATTTCTCTTCTTGCATAACGTATCTCTCACTGACAGGTCAGAGTGGCTGCCTTAGCCAGTCTGAGGTGGCAAGTCCTAGCAAAACAATCTTTTGTTCAAGGAATGAAAATCTCGTGTCCCGCAGCATGACATGGCCACAAGTTACCATTTCTGCCTATTTGGCATGCCTTCTTTTAATTGCTTAGCCTCTTCAAAAGGTATTACTAGCCTGGTTACCAGTACCAGCCACAGATATACTATTGTCATGGTTTCAAATGGTTTCATTAAACAAATTTAGGAAAAAAAGGAAAGGGGGCAGCTTGAAATGTTACGGCAATCGGATGTAGTGCTTATTACCATTGCTATTTTAGTGTTGCTTCAGTCTGGGGGAATCCTACAGGATGCAATTTCTCCTGAAAATCCCTAAACAAGAGAAGGGATAACCTTTCTGGGATTTTTATAGAAAAGCATCTACTTATTTATAGGAGAGATTTCAGCACCTGTTGACTGATCAGCATATGAATGAATAGAGAGAGCTAGCTGGCAGCTGTTGGAAATTTATGCTGTTTAGGAATACCACAGCATGCAGCAAGTCTCTCCTTTGTAAAAAGTCTGAAGCATTCAGTGAAAAATAAGGAAAAAATGGGGTGAACATCCAGATGGTGCTGAACTGAGATATCAGAAGATGGTTTAAAAAGTCACCTTTTCTCCAGCTTCCCACATTTTTCCCAAACAGCAGGCTGTGAACAAATAACCTCTAGAGACTAACATTTCTGTCAAAAATTATGTTTAGTATAGCCCTGGTATAGTATAACAGACTATGTGGGACAATGATACTCCACTAGTATGAGCACATCTGTCTGACAGTGCACTGACCTGTTATAAAGAAACTTACCCATGCAGACCACAGTTCTTCATTTCCTTCTCCATGCTAACAAAACCAGCTATAGCTATTTATGTAGCTACAGATCTAGCCCTGCTGCTGCTTCTATTCTCAGCCCATTCCCCAGGAGATCTTTAAAATACAATTATCTCCAGCTCCACTTAATCACGCAATCTGTCCCAAGGTCTGTTCCTGCTTTTTTGGTCCTCCCGTTGCCATTATCTCCCAAGGTACTCTGTTCTTCTTCTTCTTTGACCATGTATGAACACTTAACCATGTGCCTGGTTAAGCTCCTTGCTGTGGGAGCCCTGTGGTCACTCTTGCTGTTGGAATACTCTGCCTCGTTAGGCAGACAGTGAGAAGGCCTTACCGTGTTTAATCTACTCCGCTGCAGGATATCCATCAGCCCGAGCCCTTCATTTGCCAGCCTCCCACAGCTGTTTTCATGCAGGTGTCAGTGTATCTCCCCAAACCAT
This sequence comes from Dromaius novaehollandiae, assembly GCF_036370855.1. Taxonomy (NCBI): domain Eukaryota; kingdom Metazoa; phylum Chordata; class Aves; order Casuariiformes; family Dromaiidae; genus Dromaius; species Dromaius novaehollandiae. The sequence goes on along the minus strand of NC_088100.1, from coordinate 94,251,814 downwards.
TTTCTCACTGGTGAGCACAGAGAATCTCAGCCTAGTGAGCAGCCCATTTACACAGTATCTTTTTAGGCTGTTGAAGTGAGCTGAGCAGTGAAGAAATAGACCATGTTGTGTGATATTTTGGGTTTAAGCTTTGCTAGAAACTAGCAGGTGGCTTCTTAGTAAGCTGGAAGAGAAGGAGGACCAATAGAGAGGCTGGAAAATACATGCTGTGAGGTGGCATTGAAGGACTACTAAAATTAAATTCTGCTGTCCAGGTTTCAGCTGTGTCAAGATTGCAAAGCATCTGGTTTTGGTCCAGCTTACACTGAAAACTAGGCTCTAATTTATACCCCCTGCAAGATGTCTACAGCAAGCTTTTTTCATGAAGAGGAAAATAAAGTTTAAAGTAAAACACATGATGACTACAGCCATAGGTCAGGTGGTACAAAGATGGATGGAGACAAACTGTCAGTAGTTAGTTGTAGGTTATTCCATAATTATTTAATGCAGAATCTCTTACACCCATGCTTGTCCCATGTAGTCTATTTCTGGAGACATGTTGGTAGACATTGCTTAAGCAGGTGATTTGCTGATGACTCCCACATTATATATTTGTGTCATTTTGTGCTCCCTCTTCCTGGTTAGTAACTTTCTCAAGGCAGAACTGCCTTTTTGTTTTATCTTTTGACAGTGCCCAGCAGTCCTGGGTTCCCCAATGAAACACACACATAGTCCTCTTTATGTGTGAATACACTAAAACAGCAGGACAGAACACCCACTTATTAAACTCTCTGTCCCCTCTCTTCCCCTCCCCTCCTATGCCAACCCAGGATTAAACCTAGCAAAAAGCTCAGCTCTTCCCCAGACAATCTGTGAGCATCTGTTCTGCTCTTTCAAGCTGCAAGGTGTAAAAGCTGCTTCCCAGTCCCCTACTTGAACTATCTGCCCAGATGGCAGTATCTCTCAGGAAGAACCAACCCTTTAGATGTGCCAGTCCTATGCAAATACCTATGAGTTTTCTGTGTTCCTTTTGCTGTCTGATCCTTTTGGGTGTCCAGGACCCATCTTATGCCAAAGTCCTTCTTTAGCAATCATCAGCATCAGCTGTTCTGGGTGACTATTTGCATCTGCTTTGGGTGTGATGACAGAAAAGATAGCAGGCAACTTTTGTTACTGCCTGTTTCCCAGCTCATGCAGGCTGCTGCGTGAACCAAGGGGAGCTTTGCTGTGCAGTATGACTCATCTTTTATGCTGTGCCTCTGTGGTGCTTGGGCATTTGGAATAGCACATGTTCCCTCATCATTTTCCTGTCTGAATGCTGGAAGGAATTAACACTAATACTTCCTATTCTGGGTCTGTTTCATCCAAATAAGTACCTTATTCATTGGCCAGCACTGACAGTGGTCCTACATCCTCTTAAAATGAGGATGACAGAACTGGGCCTTTAATAACTATTATCTGCTTTACCCAGTTGGATTCTCCTGACACCAAACAACACCAGCAGAGTCTAGAGACACCAGTTCAGCGTCTTGGTTTCCACAGAGTCAGATGCTCTGTCTGTAGGTGGAAGGAAGTCATGCAGAAGAACTGTGGAAAAAAGTGCAGAGCACTAATTTGTCCCTAGCCAAAAAGAGCTCAGTCAGAGCTTAGTCTCTCCTCACCTCTTAAAGAACTGCTCAAAGAAAGGACTGTAAAGGGAATTCTTAGGAAACAGAAGAAGAGAATGACCTGGGGGAAGAGTGGAATTCATGTATTTGGGGATAAGAATAATTGGAATCCCCAGACCAGTTTTTTGAACTACTTGAATTTCATTATAAACTTTCTCTTCTGGAGAAAAATTCTATTGCCTTTCTGTGCATACTTTTTGCTCAGTCACGCCTTTTCCTTCCAACGACTTATTTTACATGCCACCTTTTGCCTGGCAGCAAAACGTCTAAGAATGGTTTGAAAATCAAGGAGGGCAATCTTACAGTAGAGAAATAAAAATGTCATGTTTTCAAGCTCAATTCAGCATAATATATATAAGTTGCAGTTACTTATGCTGCCTGAATCAAAATCATTTATTGCCATTATAAAAAAAATAATTTAGAAGTTGCCAAGGGGAACTTGTAGCTTAATGCACTGGTCGGTGCTCACAAATTTATTAGACGTGATAAGTAACTTGAGAGTAAGGAGATAGCTGTCATCATTTGATGATGCATTTAACGTTTAAAGATATGTAACAAAAATGTATATATTGGTTGTAATGTTTAGAAAGTATGTGCCCGATTTCCTATTGGAAAATGTGACCTGTCTTGAACTTTGCAGTCATAGTTCAGAAGCAGCTTTCATTAGCTCATGTGGATAGCTAAAAAATAGACTTCTTCTTCCATTGACAAGGGTAAAATCTCGTACCAGGATCTGTTGTTAAACTGTGTCCATAAATATTCTAACATTTCAGCATCTCCTTGTATTCTTGATTCAAATGGCCTGCAGGATGTTGCAAACTTGTTTTATGTATTGCTGAAAGATCAGACAGCTCAGGAAACATGAGTTTTTGATTCTTTTCCTGCTTCTTTGGCTTTAAAAGCATGAGATTCTGTTGACTGAAAGGAAATGATTCCTGCTTTACACCAGTTTAAAACTACAGTTATTTATATTATAATAGCCCCTAATAGCACACCTATGACCATTCATAGAATTGGGACCAAAGTAAAAGGGAAGTTGTGCATGTGATACCTACCTCTAAGAGTTTCAGAAAGCTTTGTTATCTAATGGGTAGATGAGGGAACTGAGAACCAGAGCTCCTGGGTTTCTGCTTTTAGTACTACTATGAATTCATTTGCACAGATCATTTGATCTTTGTGTCTTGGTTTGCAATGGCTGTAATACTTTTGTTACCAGGCAGGCTTAACCCATTAATAATTGTAGGATGCTTTCAGACCATTGTGTAGGAGGTACTGCACAAAGGCTTGAAGTTACTTACAGTGAGCCCATCTTCAGACTTCCTGTTGCTTTTCTGGATGATGTATTTTAATTACAGTGGATTAAGCCATTTGTAAACATGCAGTTGTTGCATTTTGAACATAAGCTTTTGTTCCTGGCGTTTGAAAGAATCCCATCCAGTTGTGTGTTTACAGGTTGATCAGTGCTGTCTCTGCTAATCCTCCCCTGGTTTCTCTCCTGCAATCCATTCCAGCAGTGATGAATTCTCTTCTTGAAATTAATAATGCCAAGCTTGTCAATATTTTAAAACCCAAACTTAATTTTGTCCTCTTGAGTCTTGCCTTTGGCTTGTGAAAACAGAAGCTTTAAACTCTATTATGTGGAAAGTCTACTGGGATGTCTTGGTGTGGCAGGTGCTATATAAGTTTAGTGCTGCATAGCTATTAAAGTCCATTAAGAAGGATCTTTCTGGGGCTGTCAGCACACTGCAGATTAAAACCAGAAAAATAAAGACACAGTCAACAAATGCTGCTGTAATGGCATAGCTGCAAAGAGGGAACTCATCTTTGGCTTGTGATCAGTTTACTTCTGGTTTCAATGAAAAGATTGTTTGGCTTCCTGTATAAGCTCTGAAAAAAAATCAATGGCAAGAAGCTTGAGTGGGAGCCAGAAGAAGGGCTGTGCTGAATCCAGAATACAGAAATCTTTCATGATTTCTATATCCTGCTCCATACTGGCTCTTTATATTCTGGTAAGAATTAAACTTTACTATTATGACTGTAGCACGACTGCAAGGTTATCAGATGGGAATAAATTGTCAAGTTTTATTTGGGCTTTTAAAGACATATATCACCCTGCCCCCCCACCCCCAAGATACCGCTAAAGAAGCAAGGGGGGAAAAAGGTGAGAGAAAGATCCATCAAATGCCTATAGAAAGGCTGGAAACAAAACACAGGAATAACAGATCAGTTTTTAAGATGATAAAGATTAGCAGCAAGGTACCTTCATATTCCCTGCTATGGCCACTATTTAACTATTTAGAAAAGGGATGTTGATCTGACACTGTGATGGAGTCTCCTCAAATCTAGAGGACACCAAGGAATTGCTGAGACTGACCGAAGTGAACAGACAGTGGTGGTGAGTGAATTCTAGCACTGGTAGGCACAAGTCAGTGCATCCTGAAGAGGTCATTTAAACTACTCACTCATGTTGCTGAGTTTTGCTTGAGCTGTAACAGCTCAGGAAGGGAAATGGGGTGTTGCTGAGGAGAGCTCAGGGGATTCTCTTACCCAAGGTGTAACAGTATGATCAAATAAGTGAGTAATGTCAATCTACCAAGAACATGGGACAAACATTCTGAAATTGTAATGCCATTGTATAAGTCACTGGCACAGTTTTATTGTTCTGCTCTGGTTCCCTGTTTCAGCAAAGATACTGATCAAGGCTCTCAGATGCAAGTGGCAAAAATTGCTAAAGGACATGCATGAGGTATGTGAATGGGGAAGGTCTGAAAACACTGAAGATTGTATGTTGGAGAGGAGGTGAATAAGAGGTGTTCTCAACTGTAGAAAGCGTGGGTGGTAGAAAGATGGATAAATGGACGCTCTTATTCACCATCCCAGAATACAAGGACAAGGGGATGTTCAATGAAAATAAAAGGCAGTGAGTTTAAAGCTCTTAAAAGGAAATACATTTTATACAATGCATAATTAGCTCATTCCCATAAGATAACATTAAACCTAAGAGTTTAGTAGGATTCAAAAAAAAAGGGATTAGACATTTATATGGATAATGTAATTGTGGATGTTCTTATTAAATATAATACATATTTTCTTTGTTATGAAGGGATATAAACCCTCTGGCTTCAGGGCCTAAGCCAATTGCTAACTGATTAGAATTAAAAAAAAAACTTTCCCTGTTGGCAAGTTGTTTCCTACTTGTCTCCTGCTAGGTTTCCTATATTTTGTCTGAAGCATTTCACCAGGCACTATCACAGAGGGATTATTAAACTATATGGACCATTTGTTTGGTACGGCATGGCAATTCCTTTTCTTCATAATCAGTTATCTCTCTGTGACAGATCACAAAAATCCCATTAGTATGAAACAGTCTCTTCTGCTAGGTACATGAGAGGGTTTACCTGCAGCGTCTATTAGGCACCACCAAATAATCATCAACAAATCTCACGTGTCCCAACAGTGATTCCTTCAATCTCTCCTGCAGAGCTTACGTGAGATTTGTTAGAGAGGTGGTAAGTCTCCAAAGACTCCACAGCCTACAGCTTTTCCTTCTTCACACGTGCAAATGAGATTATCTCAATATGCTACAGAACATTCGAAGTTGGAACAAAATACATTCAGGTAAAAATGAAGCAATTATAATCAGAAGGAAAAAATGCTTCAAAGGTCTGCCTTTCACTTCCAGGTAAAATAGGAAAGATTACAAGATTACAGTAGTAGCCTGTCCTGCTCATTTAAAAGCATCCGAGGGCCTTATCTGACCCAGCTAAAACTCATCATCTTGCATCTTGATTACTGAAACATCCTTCTCCTTGGTCTTGCCAAGTGTAATTTTAGTCTGTGCACATTCCTGCAAAATACTGCCATAAAGATCCTCCTCCTAATCCACCAGCTTGAGGATTTTACACATTCTTTACTCCTCTCAGCTGCATTCCTCTTCTTTACAAACTATTTATCTTTGCTGTCAAGGCCCTTCCCACCCTGGCAAGGAGCTCTCCTTTGCTATGACAATGTCATTTCCCTTCTCATCATTCTGTCAGTCTCTATTTCTCACTTGTTAACATTTTTATAGAAACACTTCTGTGTTTTCTTCTTTGCTGTTATTGGGAAGAATCTTTGTAAAGAGCAGTGAAACCCTCTCATTATCTTTTCCAAATGTTTGCTGAAACCCCTCCTTTGCCATACTGTCTATGGAAAGCTTGACAGTGGTTTGGCCACTTCCAATCATGCTGACAAAGAGGAGTCCATTCATCCTTTCTGTTTCCCTGTCTGTCCAGATACATCCATTGCTTTTCTGATACCCACATCTGGAAGGTGGGCAATGTCTTTTGGTTGTGTAAAGTGTCGGTACAACAGCTTCCCTGTCATTAACTGGGACTTCTAAGAGCCACTGCAAAGCAAACTGATGTTCGTCATTCCTTTTATATCGAGGTTCAGTTGAACAGTTTACCTGAGTCCTGATGCTGCTGTACTAGTGAAACACCCCACTTAGCAAAGGCTCTGCAACTGCTTTCTATAGGTGACAGACAGAAATTTATGTGGAACTTCATCATACTCTGTGGGAGAGGTCTTTTCTGAAGATGCCTACAGGGAAAAGTAGGCTTTGGAGCAGAAGTGTTCACCTTAGCTTTGTTCTTGGCCATACTTCTTTTCCCTCATCTGCTAATGACTCCTGCAAATCCTCCAGTCCAAGAGGGTGTCTTTTATGTACTAAATGCTGCTGTTATTTATAAAGTACTTTTGTCAAATGTGCTTAAAATCAGTCCTGCAGAACAGTTTCAATCAACTTCTGTTCAGTTGATTCCGTCTGAATGAGTCTGAAATGTAAATAAAATTAAATTAATGGCGCTGTATTTGTATCCTGTTACAAATGTAATAGGCTTGAAGTAATGCTGAGTGTAGAATGAGATGAAGACTATAGAGTAAAAGTCAACCTCTAGGAAACAGCACAAAATTTGATATCTGGCTTACAAGAGCAATCAGGGGTACATTTAATCCAGAGGATCTTTTTAATCATATTTGTTCATACTGCTTCTTTGCTTCATTCTAATAAAAAGTAAGAATAACTCAGCCTCCTGTAGTGGTTATATATGGTTTAATAAGCATGTAAAATACCCTGTATCTGTTCCTAGCTCACTGTTTTGAGACTTGCAATGATATTGTTATTAATAATAATCGTACATTTATAGGGCACCTAATGTCCCAAAGCACATTATAAATTGTAGCCAAGCCCCAAAGTGCTTACTTAGCACTATCAAAATACGTGTGAGTTCTTCCAGTTATTCGGTAAGAGACTCCAGATTTGGTCCTAGAACTTGTAAATATTGATATATACATGGCGAAATATCTGTCTGTTGAATATCTCCTCCAGAAATTAATTCCCCACAAGGTCTAGGATCACTGCCAATTAGACACTTGGATCATTCCCAGTGGAAATGTTATCCAAAAACACTGGGGAAAACCCAGCTTTCACCAAGAGTGCTACAGAACTTTTTGCAGGTATACTAACAAGGCACAGTCTCAGAACTGGAAGGTCTTACCTAGACCATTTGAGACAGCAAGATATGGGGAATGCAGTTAAACAACTGGGAATAACTAGCTGAATTGGCTGTGCTGGGATTCACACCTCTGGCTCTGGGGAGCCCAGGTATTTTGAACACTTCCATCTGTTACAAGCTGCTCTGTTTCAAGCTGCCAGCCCAATAAATAGTTAGGAGTTTGTCCAGTCTCTCACATACTTATTCTGCATATTTTACAGGAGCAGCAGTGGCTTTGTGGTACAAGCAGAGGCTTCAATAGACTCAGAGTAAGGATGCAAAAGTACCTGGGCAGCATAAGGGGGAGCAAACAGGACATGCAGTTGCTCCTGTCCCATCATGAGCTGCACTGGGGAGGGCTGATCAACCCCCTTAGAGCTCTTCTTTTCTCTGGAAGTCCTAAACCATAGGGTACTGGAGTTGTTTCCATGGCAAACAATGCTCCAAACATCAGCGGATCTCAGATCTTCATCATTTATGGCAATAGCCTCCCCAAAGTAAGAAGCATATTTTCTTTGGGAAAGTAATTGATGTCCTGGAGACCATGGACAAGGTGACATTGCCAGCAGATGAGAAAATTTTCTAAACTTAACAATGTTCAGATATTGAGGACATCTCATTTCCAAGGCTTTTGTGCTGTGACCTCAAAGTGCTTGGACAGCCTTCTCTGAAAGGCCTGTCAGATTGACTGTGAATCCTGATGTTTGAAGTGACATGGAAAATATCAGTCAGTGTTGATAGATTAAAAAACATTGGCAGTTTAATATTCTCTTACTTCATACGACCATGCCTAGAAAGCTTTCCAAGATCATCCAGACTGGAGTGAAATTAATGAAGCTGCAGTCACATCTAATGTTCTATTTACCCCTTAAATCTGTGGTCTAAAAAATACACAACATGCTTTTGCACTACTATGAGTATACCGAGGGCAGTTACTTGGGCTCAGGAAGAGAGGGCAAAATCAGCGCTATGGTAATGGGGTACGTCTTGGTGGAAGGCACTGGAATTATGCCAAGCCTACATTTAGCCCAAACGGTACCAGCTGAAAGTGCTAAGGAAGGAATCCTGAGTATATCATCCAAGCATTTTGGAGTACTTGCAGTAATCTTTTATTTTGCTTTAAACAAACAAGCAATTAGTGGGTTAAACAAACTCTTAAGAGAATAGAAGCTGTAACATTTGTTCTGTTCCTCTTTTCTCCCAAATAACTCGTTTTGTGGCTCTCAGGTATGTGCTGTTCACATGCTTTCCTCTTTTACTCACAACCACATGCCAAATGCTGGCTAATGGCTGGTTTATTCTGTTTGTGCTTTTGTATTATCGCTTTTTAAAAAAACCTAAAGCACTTTGAATTCACACAGTGAACCAGCAAGCCAGCTGTTCATTTTTCATAGACTAGAATGGCTTACATTAAAATTTTTAGATGAGCTACAGTGTATTAAGGTTTGTGTGGACACATCTATACTTTGGACCCTTCTGTTTGGCCTCTCACTGATGTGCATATGATACTGCTTCATACTAGGGCTGATTCATCTGCTTATCTGCAGGTTCTCACCCAATCAAGGGTCAAGCTAATAGGATTCAGTTAATGTTAAGTGTACCCAGAAGTATCATGTGCATATATACTCCGGAAATCTCATATGCTGCATCGTGCCCTGCAATCTCATTGCCCTACATATGTGAGGAGCCATCCAGAGGTTACAGACTGTCATATGTCCAGGGAGAACAGGCTGTTCAGACTTGTCCTGATCTTGGCTACTGTGATTTGAAGATATATGAGCATATACTGAAGTGTGTGACTGGAGACGGATCCTCTTGGGATACAGCTCCTTGCAACAGTGAAGGAAAGAAGCTCTGACAAAACTGGAGTGAAAAAAACAAGGCCATAAACAGAGTCTCTGGCAATGCTCCAAGTGCCAATTCTTTCTCTAAGCCATTGGTCTGATGTTTGGTGCAGCAGCTGGTGTGCACGTTGTCATCTGTTCTGGTGGCAAAGAGGAGGCTAGTCCTAACTTGGCCAGCGCTATAAGGAGGGAAATTTCCTGGAAACCCAGGTTCTTTTCCCTGTGCAAAAGCCAGGGCAGACCCAGATGAAGAGATGCTCCATAAACACAGTATAAACTTGCTATACCACTGTTGTGATGGGGTTCTCAATGAGGTGGTAGCAGACTTTGTATCAGATTATATCTTGGGGTTGTAGAGAGAGGAAGGCACTTGAATGTGTTCTGCATGCCCAATGGTTGATGTTGTTTTAGGCCAACAGGAGTTAGGAAGTTTTCTCAGTTTGTTTGGCTTGTAACTCCCATTTTGATGCTATATTTGCTGAAAAGAGCTTCCACACCAGGGAATTTTCATTTGGTGGTGATTATTCCCCTGAAAATTGCCTAGTAATTGCACACCATCACTTACCATCTCCCAGCCTTTTGCATTTTCACACCATCCAAGTCAAGCACTTCAGCACCTGCCTCCACCCCAGTTAAACTAATGACAGTGCAGCACTTACAAATAGATAAATACTCAAGTGAGACATCCAAGTCTCCCATTACTTTAGCTAGGGAGAGTTTGGAGAATAAACAAAACACTTTGCTATTTGATAGACACTGTCAGTTTTCAGCTCCTGTGGCATTTTAAGAGGTGCATTTCTCAAAGCAAGTTGTGCAAAAAAGGAAGGATTAAATACCACTTGGCTGGCCACAGTCACACTTCTGGCACTGTTAGAGTTTAGGTCCAGTAAGGTTATTGCAGGACCCTGTTTGGTAGTGTGCCTTGATTGTTTTTCCTGGTGAAATAAAGCAGAAAGCAAAAGCAGTGCTGCAGCTTCTCACAAACAGTGCAAGCCAAAGAAGGTCGCAGTGCTCATCTTCCAGTCCTGCTGCACCTGCGAGAGGACAGTTCTGCTGAATGATGTCTCCATGTCTCCCTAGTTTGTCCTTGGCCTTTCAAGCAGGCCCCTTCTCTGCCCTTCAAGGGCCTCACACCAGGGTGAACTCTTCCAACGTAAGGACAGCCTTCTGGGATATACAAGCGGGAGATGTGTGAATGATTACCATCTCTCCCAATCTCTGCTCTCTTTCCAGCTCTTTACTCCATGGACTTCTCCTGCCTAACCTCCCAAACCCTCCTGTCCCCTCTGTCGTTGCAACTGTTCAGGACTCCTTTGCAAATGGGAAGCAAGGTGGGAAGCATTTTATTGTCAGCAAGCCTTTCTCTGGCCATGGGAAGAGACTTGGGAATGGCATTCCAGAATTGTCATTCTAGAAATATTGTCATGGCTGCTACGGAGTTGGCAACTGATACAGTAATGACTTAGTTCCTCAGCCTTTGATGCTGTCACATCACAGTCTCCAAGGAGGGTGAGAGTATCAATTGCAGAGTGCCAGACTAGCCCCCTAAGTCAGAGGGGAAAGGCAAGAGATGAAGTGTTTCATGTCCTCTTGATGGTATTGCAGAGAATGAACAAAGGAAAAAAGGAGAAGAGGGGGAGCTCTGAGCAGAAATACAAGGCATTTTTTTCTTGGGTATGGGGGAAGACAGAAAACTGCATTTTCAGCAGAAAATGAAAAGCAGCAACAACAAAGAAAAAACATGCAAAAAGGGCTTTTGGAGTGGAGACAGAAGCAGAGCATTGATGAAGGATGTGCTGGTGGATTGTTCCTGCGCAGGATGCCAGCCCCAGCCCAGTCATGCTCCAGAGCCTGGAGGGACAAGCGCTTACTGAGGACAGCAGTACACTTGCTGAAGTGCAAACCAGAAACCCTGTCCTTCCTATTGCAAAAGCTAGGGCAACAAACCAGCAAATTCCCTGGAACTCTTCACCTTTGTGTTCAGGCAAGAACATCAGAGAGAATCGCCGCATCTATACCCAGCTAGGGGCTTTGCAGCCTTATTGTGTGCACCCAGCAGCTATTCCTGTTGTCCCAACAGCTATGACTGTTTTATGATACAGGTTTTCTTGACAGCATTTCACAGATTGTTCTGTGGGTGGGTCTTTGACTTGTTCAATGGAAAATTTTGCCTGGATTTGCCTGATGGGAGGTTGTACTGCTTGTAGTATTTGATTTTCAGTAAGGGTTATTTTTGACAAAAGTGTTAAAGTATCATAAATTTATGTTATCTCATAAACATCATAAAATGCCTTTTTGACAAATCTAATAAACATAACAAAATGCCCTCTCAGTAAAATCACTGAAATCTTGCAAGGCTGCATAATAATGTTGCATTTCAACATGTTCAGCACCTAGCTTTAAAGAAGGAACACAAAGCCATCCTCCTCTCTTAGCGATAATTTGCTGCTGTTTGCTGACCTGAGCATGTTGAAAGACTCTGCACTCCTCCTTTCTATCTGTCAGTGCAGCTCAGGGTTAGGGTTTGCTATGGGGCAAAACAATACAGTAAGTTCACATTTTTCAGGAGCATATATTGCTCAGTAGCCTCCAGCTTTGTCATCTTTTTGTCAGCCTTCCAAATATATAATTCATATTTATTCTACATTACTCAGAGTAGGATGGAACAGATCTTATCCAAGTGTCCAGGAAAATGCTTCATGAGCTGGGGAAGCTGATGGGAAGATCAGTTTCTTAGAACAAAAAAAAGTCATGACATCTTTGCTGTCAAAGTGTTCCTGGAGTGAGAGCTACATTTCTCATTAGAGCAAATAGGTCTAGCTTCTTAAATGTCCTGGCATCCAAGTTCCCTGCTGGTCACACCGTATAAATATTGGCAGACCTTCTCCAGAGATGAACCAGGTCCCTGATTTATTTCTTGTGTGACTTCTTAGAGCTGCCGTGTATGTGAGAGGGGAAGGGAAAAATCATCAGCTGAGCCTTCTCAGCAAGCCTGCTGCAATCAGAACACTTAACTATACCAACTTGTCAGAAACCTGCACATTACCCAGCTGCCTGCCCTGGCCTGTCAGCACCAGTGCTGTAGCAGTACATGCTTCCCTGACAGCACCACCAGTAGCTGCTCCACTACCACCACATGAGGTGTGTGGTACAAACTGGCTGGGAGGTGTGAACTTGCAGCACAATGATGGCCACATGCCTCTCCATTGCCAGGGGAGCTCTCATGCTGACCAGGTGCTGCTGCTGTTGAACTCTGTGAATATTTCTGGAGAAATGGACTTTTGTCAGCCAGAAAGGCTATCACTGCTGCTGGACCATCCCAAGTCTGCAGCTCTGTCCTCTCCTACCAGCAAGTGCTATTCTCAAGACTGAAACAGTGCTGCACTGATCAACAATCATTCTTCCTCATGCCTATGGAGGTTCCCTTCCCAAAGGAAGGTTTACTCGCTACTGTGGAGACTTCCTTCCCAAAGTCACCCTCATGAATAATCACAAATACAAGTGCAGCAGCCTCTGTGTCTCAACAACTGTTGGCTCTGCAATGACAGCAGCTGACAACAGCTCGAAAATGAGTGCTGGCTTGCAAAATCCAGATGAATTTTGAGCCAGTAGGAGTGAGTTTCCTAGTTTGACACCAAACCCCAGAATACCGTGAGCTGCTGGAAGATGTCCCCGCGTAGTGATGTCCATGGGCACAAGCTGAGGAAGAATAAATGCTCCAGGATATGTGCCCAGAGTTCTGGAGCTCCTGCTTCGAAAGGCCTGCCCCAGCCTTGCAGTGCTGCAGGGGCACTGAAGAGAAAGCTGTATGAGCAGACACCGTGTGCTTGGAGTAGTTATACTGGCAAGGGTGTGAGAGAAGAATAAGGTCTGAAAAAAATCTCGGCAACCTGATCTCTAAAACCAAAACAACCCCAAGACTGCAGCTGTAAGGCATCGGAGTGGACTCCCTTCTTCCATTCTCAACCAGAAGAGCTTCTTCTTAAGTAAAGGGAAATCTTTGTTAGACAGGACCTACTTGTTGTTTTTAGCTAAAACCAGAGCAAAACTCTAAGGTACACTGACACACTGCTCAGCGCTGCTGGTCTCCGTGGGCAAACAAACCCAAATGCAAAGAACTCATGCAAGGAATAAACCCACTCTGGGAGAGGACTCAAGCTGAGCCAGTGCTCTGCTCCTCTCCCTGCCCTCATCTGTTGTACTGAGCACCAGAGCCAGTGGTCCCAAAACTCAGAGCAGCTGCCTGAGACTGCAGTACAAGTTTCTAAGCTGGGGCAGCTGCTTCACTGCTATGCCTGACCCAGAGCAGGTTGCAGTGCCATGCTGCAGGGAGAGCTGCAGGAGTGCCATGCTGTAGGGAAAGCTGCTAGGAGCTTCTGCCGGATGGCTTTAGGAGAAAGACCCTCTCAGGCATGTCTTTTCTTAGACACACTGCTTATATGCACACATTTCCATATACACACTGCTTATATGCACACCATTGCTTTATTTGTTTGCTTCTATAGCTGAGAATGGGCTGCAAGACGCCCATACTTACCCCATTCCTGCTTCCTGCTTCTGATTGAAGCTTCATATTTCTCCATTTTCCCCACTATCATCTCATTCCCCCCTTTATCCAAGAAGTGGAGGAAGGCGATAGAGGCTAGAATAAGGGGAGAGAGGAACATTGCCAGACACAGTGAAGCGGGAGCAGATTGCAAAGGGACATGGGCAATGCTTGGGTGAGTGCTACCACATTTCCCTACTTGCTTTGTACATGCTGTATGGCCTTACTCTTAAGCTAGCACATCTTCAGCAGCTTCCCAAAGCTTAGAGAAATGGAGGAAGAGTGTCTCCCTGACACCGTTATAGGGGCAGGATCCTATGGAGACTGACAGATGTTCTCTTTTCTGTGCAATACAAACACTTCTCTGGGTCTTATCTCTCCCTGGAGACAATCTGCCCTGTGTGATGTGGTTCCAGCTCTTTGTTAAAGGAGAGTTTGGTGGTGGCACCCCAAAGCTGTGGGATAGCATTAGTAGCACTGTGGTTTTCATTACAAGGAAGTGTTGTTATTTTGCCTGATGAAATCGGTGTAGTAAATCAATGGTAAGATGAGTGTTCTGCCTGAGTTCACTGAACTATGCTCTTTCCTACTGAAGTCAGTGAGTTCTCCCTAACTCGTGTCTTCCATAAGTATTATCTTTCCAGTGTTAGCCTCTTTCCACAAATACTTGTTAAATGGTCGTGGAGATAATTTGAAGCTATTTCTTGCTCTGACATATGAAATGCCAAGTGTGAAATGTCTCTCCACTGGTGTCGTTTATTAAGATCCTTCTGGAAATGACATGCATCTTCCAGCAGGCTTTAGGTTGGCAGCTGATAGCTTAACATAAATGGGAACTCCTGCTTGCAAAGTGAAAGAGAAACAGCAGGAAACAGCAAAGAACATCTCTGTCTCAAGAATGAAGTGACATACTTCAGCATTTTCTTCTGCTCTCTCCAATTTCACGGAATGTATTTAATTACTTTCTATTATAAATGAGACTTAAATTAGACTAATGTGCTGAGAAAATCTCCCCTTCATTGCACAGCTATATTAACTTTATGATGTCACAAATGTCAGAATAAAACATTTATACTCTTCTTTTTATTGACTAAATTCATGTCTGGTTGTAAATTCATGGAATTCAATTAGATTACACCAGATAGCAATTTGATCCTGTTTGTCTAGGTTGTGAGGTGATAAGATTTACTAATGGCTCAGATTCCCTTGTTTCCAGAGTTAGGTATCAAATTCACTTAAAAGATGTTCTGCTTTCACTGCCATGACAACTATTACCAAAATGGAGGCAGAGAGTCAGATCCTGCATGAAAGATTTTCCTTTCCCTGTTAGATATACACAGCATAATCTGAGAATGCAACATGATGAAAATGCACAGCCTTTGCCTACCTCCTTCCAAGGCTAGATTCTCTCTTATACTGGGTCTCTGAATATGCTTCTTCCAATTTCATATTTGATAGGTCAGGCCATTTATCCATTGTTTTGAGATTTATGACTCCCCTTATACTTCATGGTATACCTCAAGCAGCGAGACTGGTCTTTCACTGGCAAACTGTGGCTTTTCTTTTACAGTCTTTTACAGTATCACTTGTAGGTGTTTGGTAAGTGTTCAGCTGGTGATGTTGTTGCCCTGATAGCTGTCATAAAGCTGTTTAGCAAAGTTGTTGGGTGAAGGGATACTTGAGTATGACCTGGTGTTTTGAATCACCTTTTTATCTTCGGTGATGAGTCTGCTATTACAAAAATGTTGGGGTGGGGGGGCCTAGTCATCTCAGAAGGTCAGTTTTGGGAGTAATGTGAACAGCTCTCCATCCCAGTCCAGGACACTGGTCCTGTTCAGCCCTCTTTTTTTGGGTCTGGTCAGCTGCAGGTCCAGAGCTTCAGACTGAGCTGTGTAGGCTCCAGGAGAGGACTCCACAGGAGTGGCAGGCAGAGCAAGGCTGCAAAAAGCTGGTTTTGAAAGTGTCTTTAATTAATAAGGTTATGTGCAGTGAAGGAGTTCCACCTAAAACTCCAAACTGGATCCCTCACTAGCTCCTTTGGGATGAAAAATGCCACAGAAATGTAAGATGTTATTATAATTGGATATATCAATATGTCTTAATACCATGAGGAGAGGCATCTTAGGCATTGTTTAGAATGATAATGCAGAGGGCATTGTTTGCTTAACCTTCATTGTGAAAGCCATGCTTGTTTCGTAGCTTTTATGCATACCTGGGGAGGAGATGAGTGGTGCTGACTCTAGTGGTTTGTAGCTTCCTCTTTCCAAATGAAGTGAACACGACATATATGATGATATCAACATAAATCTGCGGTACCACCATGGAATACACAGAAACAGTTTATTCTGCTGTAAATGTACAGAAGTCTTTGTCTGTGTGAGTGTGCTTTTATAGGTATAGCCATGCTACTAAGCTAGCTATAGAGGTGTTACCTTAATACTGCATCACTAGTGCAATTAAGAGAGATAAGCTTCATTAAACCATAGTGCTACAAAACACTCGTTCTGGAAGATGTCATTATAATATACTGCATCACTTGGCCAGTTTTTTTGATGATATGGGAGGTGTCTCTTTTGACCTAGACCTTCTGGGTCCAGGAAAATACTCCTCAGTTGAGCTTTGTTCTGCTTTCCCCCTCAGCAAAGTTCCTTGAGCACACTTGCATCAATATTGGGTGAATATGTCAGTGAGTTTTTTTTGATCGCTCAGAGATCTCATTTGCTCTGGCATCTCTAGTCTCTATCAATTTTACTTTGTCCAGCTTTGAACACGTTTGTACCCGTCTTTTAATCTGTTTGTACATAAGTGGAGGATAATGGATGGAGACTGAATGAAGTTGTAAGAGAAGCATTTCCTACTCTATTTAGCCATTTCCTACTCACATACTCCTTACTTAATCATAATTCAGCTCTTCTCCATAAGTTTGAGGAAGGACTGAGTCGAAACTGAATTACAACCTCGTAAGTTTGGGAAGCCCTTAATACTTAGTTTGTTCATTTAGATATAACACTGACGTATAGATATAGTGCTGACACCAAGGAAAAATATAGTCAGAAACTGACACCAACAGATTTGAGCAATGAAGCAGCTAGGTTCAGCAGTGACTTCCAACACTGTTATGGACTCCTGGACTGGTCCCAGAAGAATTTTCCTCTATTAGTTTCTAGGTAGCTGTCATTTTGTGCTATTTGTGTTATTCTGAGTATTATCCTTAGGTTTGTTTTCAGAAAAGAATGTGAAATGGAGAAAGAAAGAATAGGAAGGCAGAAGTCTCCACAGTGAGACCTAAGCAATCAATATCTTCCCCTTTTCCACATTTGCCACCAGGCTGCACATTTTCTACCCTTCTTCATGTCTGCATGCCCAGGGGAGGTGTTTCACAGAAGAGAGGGGTCTTTCAAGCTGATCAAGGAAGCCCCAGGAGGCTGTTTAGTTCAAATACCCCCCAAAAATGTAAGTTAGCCCTAAAAGAATGAAACAAACTTTGGAAGTTCCTAAACACTCTCCATCGCTTTCTCACCAGGTGCAGTGCACTGCTAGAGACTCTCTGTCCTGCACGTACCATTTTTCCTTCTATCTGCAGCAGAAACCTGCAGGAGACATTATCTGTTTGCTAAACTCTCAGCTCAGTAAATGGTTGGATCTGTGTGTTTTCATCCTGGAATAGCTTGCTGCTTTACTGCTTCTGCTTCTTTACTTCTTGCTCATAGGGTGATGTCAAAAATGTCATCATTTATGAAAGCTAGGAGGAAAGGACAATGTCAGTGTGTGATGTGCAGGGACTCTAACAAGGACAGAAGCCATAGATAAAGGTCTAATGTCAGTAATAATACATGAGACAGCATAATGGGAGGTATTTGGAGAGAAAAGCAGCACTTAAGGGATTCTGGATAGGTGGATTTCAGTCCTCTTTTGGGGGTTAGTTACACCAATTGGCCCAATTTATCCTGATATTTCACCTCCTTTGATGTTAGATCATTTCAGGCATTTAACCTTGTAAGGACAGAGCTGCTGTAGCTGTTCTTGCATGGCCCTGCCTAATAAATTGTGAGTAGGTTGGGGAAGCTTGGAGTTTGGGGTTCTTCCTGAGTGTATTGTTCTTGCCACAGGAAGTTTTCCAGGTAAAGCACGGACTGCAATGACCAAACTCTGATACTAAAAATTTTAACATATTCTGATTCCTGATTCAGTACTGTCTTCAGGTCTCATCCTGATAGCTGTGCAGTGCTCTCAGCTGCCAGTGACTTCTTTGGGAGTACCAGTTCTGACCACTATACAAGAGATACCCAGCACATCTGTGTCACAATTAGGCATTTTGGTGTAGGGTGTTTGTGGAAGAGAAAGAATTCCGGTATGGTCACTGCCAGCCAGACCCGCTTCCTGCCCATCACACCAGAATGGCTGCTGGTGTGATGGGTGTGCAAAGAGGGCAAAATGGTTGCTTTTGTCTCCTTTTCTTGAGTGGATACTCCAAGCAGACTTTTACCCAAGCATTGAGTCACTGTCTGGTATTTTACAAATATTCATAACTAATTTGTATTCCGTGCTATTCTAATAAAGCAAACAAGTCATTCTATTTATGCACTGAAAGATCTTTCCCAGACTGGTTTTATTAATTTAAAGATGGTTCAGTTTGGCCCAAGACCATGAGATGTTCTTTAAATTAGAGGGAATATGTGACTGTTGCATTAATGATTGAATTAGTGTGCGAAATTCGTGATTATGATTATGTCAGTGGGATTATATTAAAACATTGGGCTTATTTTTGACATGAACTGTCACACACTGCAGGACTCTGACACACTGTTATCAGTATAGCCTGGCAGGTTGCTGTGGAGTGCTTTGCTGTGAAGACCCTGGGACACTTGCAGGACAGTCACCACAATCTGCAGTGCTGTGGTATGTCACAGAGCACACCAGTACAGAACTGTTCTGCTCCAGTGCATGTCGGTGCTTACCTGGATACCTCTCTCTTCCCATCCAGGCACCTTCCGTCCCTCAGTATTTCTAGTTCTCCGTGCACAGCACCAGCAGGGCTCAGCCCTGACCCAGAGCTCCTTCTTGAGGGTGCCCTGGCATTTTTCCTGTAGTACTGCTGCAGACAGTACTGGAGCCTGTTTTGGGAGTGAATAATGCCTATTGCATAAAGCTGAAAAGGCAGAGGGCAGTGTTCAACCTTCCTCTTGCTACACCAAACTCAGCTCCACCATGCAGAAGTTTGCTTCAGTCTTTCATATGGTTCAGGGATAACCAAGCTCCAACAATCGCATCCCACTGAGATCAGTGTCAGGCACTCAGCGGCGGCTCTAACGTTCAGCATCTGAGCAGGAACTCCACAATTTACATGGAGAAGGCACCTGGCAGCATCCAGCAGGAGGCTGGGTTAGAGCTCTGCTTGCTGCACAACAAATAAATGTGGGTTTATTTAGCTTTCAGCAGCTTTGGAGCTAGATGCTAATCACCAGATGCAGCTTCCTTTACGTAGCACGAGACTTGGAGGAGGCTCTCAACAAATCCTGAGGCTCTCTCGCCTGTGAGGCTCTTGCTACCTTTTTATCTCTGTCTCAGTGCTGTGCTCAGAGCCACATGAGCAGTATCAACAGCTTGGACAGCATTCGCTGGAGACTCCCTCCATGGCATAGCAGGCAAGCTGGAGAGCTGGCATTGCCAGTGAGCTGACCTGGGTTTCTCTGGGATAGTCTATGGGAAGTAATGGCCAAATGTAATAAAAGGAAGGTCTTTGGTTTTGTACCTGCCATGGACCACAGCCCCTTTTGGCACAGGCGGGGAGGTTGCTGTTTGTTAGAGCAACACTCATCTTTAGGGTCACAAGTACCTTCCTGTGGTTCCTACATCAGTAACATCACTTATTCAGTCACCGCTAGTACATGAAAAGAGCGCTGATCAAATTTCACATACCTTGCATTCAGTGCAATGGCTACCTCCTCTGGGGCACTTTGGCTGTCACACAATGATACTGCTGGTGTGAAGCCCTTCATGACACAGATCCTTGCAGTATTCTGGACTTGCTTCTTTAGAGCTTAGTTTGACTGGTATCAGCACCCAGACACAGCTCAGCTTTTAGAATGAGTCTTTGTCAGAAATGGCTCCAGCTCAAGGAGCTCACCGCAATGTCACTTCAGTCAGTATTAAACTATCTAAAACATACTTTTCTAAAGGTGTGCTTTGAAACAAAATCATTATAGCCACATACTCATTCCTTTGTAACAACTCCTTTGCTCTACCTCTCAGGAACTCAGTATGTCTTATTTGTTTGAATTACAAGATGATTTTAATACTTTGTTTTTACTGCGCTCTGAATTGCTACTATTGTTGTTCTACAGTGCCCCAAGTGTCCTGGCTGTAGAATGTTCTAAGTACAACTGGATTATTACTTTGCTTAGGTAAACACTGGAAAATGGATTTACTGGTTTTGCTAAATGGATAGGAGACAAGTTCTGAATATATGTATAAACACACATGCCAGAGTTCACATAAATAATCAGCAGGTATGTATACACCCCTACGTACACCAGGAAATTGTATTCATGCACTTGAACTGCCATGAGACATCAAGGAAACATGTTGAAAAGATCACCTCAGATTTTTCTCCCTTTGACTGTTTGAGGCTAAGTTTGAGTGCAGATCTGAGCTCATTCTTTGTATCTCCTCATTTCTATAAAAGCTCTTCTTGCTTTTGTGTGGTCAACCCTAACCAAGAAAATGTTTTTCATTTCTGGTTTGCATAGGCTGTACCCACAATGACAGGCATGTGGAAAATCTTGTTAAGCCAAATGAGTTTTCAGTCCTTTTGAGACAAAACCTGGGGAAAAATGCTCATTAGTTTAAGGCAGCAATATATTCACAAATCCTGTTTTGAAACACCTTGGGCATTCTCTTACTTACTGTCTTCCTCCTGAAATATCTGCCCCTGTGAGGCAGAAAAAAACAGATAATGGCCAAGTCACAGTGGGCCATGCATAGGCATACACAGGGAAAGACACTGACAGTATATTCCTTTCATTCTGGACAAAAAGGAGGACTTGCTGAAGAAAATGCAAGACCTCTTTACTACTCTGGTGGTTGTGCATGTAATTACAGTGATATTAGCAAAGAGTTCGGAGGGTGCCTGAAGCTTTTGCCCTTCCGCAAGCAGATGATGCTAAAAGCTTAGCTGTGTGGAATAGTGAAACAGGGGTAAGTGAGAGGAAAGAGAGACAATTTTATTCATTTACTAATACTCCTGGTCCATCACTTTTCAGATAGATTTTTTTTCAGGTACACGGCATTTGGCCTATTTTCTCAGAAATCTTCAAGTTGTTGCTCTCTCCAAAGTTCTGATCAGATTTGACTAGGAACGAAATCACCCAGTCGAGGTAATCAATAGCAAGAAGAGCACAGTTTATCTTTGATTGCTAGGCCTTGCTCTTTGCTTTTATTTTGTCTTGTCTTGATTATTGTTATATATGGCTCAGCCTGCAAAAATTCAATAGGAATTAAAGGTACATTCCAAGGAGTCCAGCACTCTTTTGCTGAATTTTCTTGGACCCTGGGCAGCAGGAAAAGAGAAAATCCTGTGCTATCTCATTGTTAATTTTCTTTAGTATGAAATGCCAGCTTGACTCAGTAGAGTCCACGACTGTTTCCCCATGAACATTTGCTCTCTAAAGCTTCTCAACAGCAAAGCACTAGCTGCTGCTATGTTCACTACTTTGTTACCTAAAATTATTTTGTGAGGGCCCAAATGATAATATAACACAGGCATCACTGCTATTCTAGCCCTGCCACTTTTGCCATCATTGGTTGAGCTGCAGAAGTGGTAGCAGTGAAGGACAGTTTTAATAAAATAAAGGTTGATTAAGCTCTATGAATATATTTGTCTACAGTTATATGTTTATGTTATGTTTATACAACAAATACGTTGCACTATAAACTGAGTTTCCTTGACCCCTTCTTTTCCTCTGCCTCAGCAAATCAGTTCTTCCAAGCAACTAGATCCAGGAGATTTCCAGTCACAGATATATAGGTGGTTGATCTCTTCAGTTGGTGGTGATGGGATCCATTTTCCTTTATGACAATTAGAAAAAACTTGTGGCTGGAGGAAGAACTAATAGTTTATTTCCAAGGTGGAGGAGCAGAAGTTTGAAGGTGAGCTGCTGTGTGTTCCTGCAGCTCCAAGCAAAAAGTTGCAAAGGTCCACATTTGTGTTGGAGATCTTGGCATGTGCCCCAGTCCCTTTTTCCACTGTAGTCAGTGAACCAGTTGTTTTCATTAACACCTTGTAATAAATAAGCCAGCAGAGCTGAACAAAGAGTGGGTAATGCACATAAATACCTAGGATTTCATTCTTGGCCTTTTGTCCCTTGATTGAGGGCCTCTTGCTTATTAAATTATTAAAAAAATTGAATCACAGGAGCTGAAAAGTATCTTAGTTGCTATATGTAAAAGGTAAAGTTAGATTGTTACCATCTCACCAGAAGAACCAGAGCACCCCTGGATTTTTGAGTTCTTTGCTAAGTGTCTGAGGCAGCAGCTTTATTTTCCTGCATCTGGAATACTCCATGTCCTGCACATGGAGTATAGGTGTATTGGTGTCCTAGTTGGTGTAATTGCTCTCTATTTGCAGTATCCAGCTCTGCTTCTATGCTGCTTCCTTTGCAGCTCAAGAGTGCTTGGACATTTAACTGCAGCACCTCACTTTGTTTCTGTAAACCCTGTCCCACAGCTAGAAGTCCCTAGTTTGCAGCTGGGGCAGATCTTCTCTTAGCTGGAACGCTTCATCCTACAGGCAGGGAATTTTGTTCTAATCCCTAGCTAAATACAGAACATCCAACTTACGTGGCTAACTAATTATGGAATTTGGGCATTAGTGCTTTTCTTGTGGCCTTATTTTGGCCCAGAAACAATTAACCATGCAGTGAGATCTTTTGGAGCCGGCAATGTGTTTTATTGCTTAGCAGCTTTCCACGTGGGGGGATAAAAAGTGATGATGGCTGACTCTCAAGGAGAGCTGTTATCCCAATTTTGGCTGCTGAAATGGCTTCAAGTTTGGATCTCAAGGGTGGTAGAGGTTAAATGAATCAGCTCCCCAGATTTTTCACCAAATGAGCCTTAGAGGCAGCAGCCCAAATCTGATCCAGATCGTAATTTTCTTTCATAATTTATTTCTCTTGCACATTTTTAGCTCTCATTATCCTCACTAGAAGTCCCTCTGGCACAGCAGCTTTCTATCCCTCAGCTCCCTGTCCTATAGCAATGCTCTTGGTCTTGTAACAGCTCTCTGTCTTGTAACAGTGCCTATGTCTGTGGCCTACAAGCCCCATCTCCAAATATCCTTTTGTAACTCAACACCTGTAGGCTGGAGCTGAGGATTCACCAGCAAATAGATAGTAGAGTTAAAAATGAGCCCAAGGATGGTCTGAACTAAGTCTTTCAAAGCTTTCAGATCATGGTGCTTTAATTAGCTAACAGACAGCTAAGCACTCTAGGCCATTGGTGCCTCACACTGTAACTAGCTCTTTTCCTAGGCCAAGAGTCTTACATTAGCAGAAACTTGGGAGCTAGTCATCTCTTATCTCTCTTGCAAACTTTGTTGTCAGTTTTGAATGTGACATTTGGTAATGTAGCAACAGTGCAGCAAAAAGAAAAAAAGATAGAAAAAGAGAAAAAAACCCTCTCAGACTCCAGAGAAGAATAGATCCTGCCATTTCCTTTTGTATCCACTGCTGAGCTATTTGAAAAGGGCAGGAGATAAGTAGCCTTATGACTACTACAGATTAACAGACTCTGAGGTACCGAACACAGATTGCTGCTGCTGGGAATATAATGGCTATTCAAGTTCACATTTATACAGACATTTCCGTGGTGACACTGCAAAGAGCAGGGTGTATGGAAGGCTACAGACCATAAACGCTGAGGCCATGCAAAATAACACATGGAGCAAAAACCCTGTCACCGAAAAGCAGCAGGGTGCTGGCCAGTCCCTGCCATGTAGGAGACCCTTTCTGACCACAGATTATGGATCTTCTTCAGAGACAAAGGATACACAGAAGCTTGGAAAATTCCTGCCAGAGCCTTTCTGCAAGAGAGGGCACATGAGTCGCTGACCTGCAATGCTGAGGGGCAAACTGCCATGAGATGTCTGCTGTCCGGCCAGGCTTTCTGAGGCAGATAATAGGCACTGAGTGACTTCTTCTGCCAGGTGAGCCAGGGAGGCTCTAGAGGACAAAGGTACAATGCAGGTCTTGGCTTCTCTTACAGTCTTTGTTTTTGCTTACTGTTCATTTTGCACAGCTGATTGAATGGTGATGGGGCTCTGTGCAACAGGTGCTGGGGCTTGGCACCGCTGCAGTAGCATGTGTTGCTGTTGTCCTTGATGCATGGGCTACAATGTGCCATGTCATCGCTTTCCAAGACATGTATCAGAAAGTGCAGGCAGAATTTGCTCAAGGCTGGCTAAGGCAAGAATTTTTTTGCTTTCCTTGCTTTGGAATGTGAAAGACTCAGAAACAGCTGCATTGGGCTTGCACCAGGACAATGATACTATTAATTCTTAGACATTCTCTGCAATGGAAATCAGAACACATTCTGCACTTGAGTGGATTCAGCTTTCCTGCTCTCCTGAGATGTAAGGTCAGTATTATTGCTCTTGTGCTATGGCTGGGGAAATGGAGGTACTGAGAAGGAAAGTGCTTTTTCCACAGTCATCCAAAAGATCAAGGACAGACTTGGGAAGAAAACACAGATATCCTTTCTCTCAGTCTCCTAGTCTAACCCCTAGACACGTTGTTTCCCAATAAAGACACAAGTCAGTTCTTTGTGCATGTCCTGAAAGTGTACAATATCTACACTCACAACATCTGAATACCTCCCAAACTTTCGCAGTGTTGTCATTCCAGCATCCCTGTGAGGGAAGTCCTGGAGTGCCTCTTTTACAGCTAAGGAATGCAGGGGGTTTAAGGCCTGTGTCATTGCCTTTGTTTTGAAAAAATCCAAGATTATGTAGAAAGCTGGACAGGTCTAAATGATGCTTGTACAAATTCCAAAAGAAAGCACTGGAATACCCTGACTTTGGGTATTCAGTTGCAGAAACCTTAAAAGTTCCTGTGCCAGGGGAGGGGGGCAAACTCGCATCCAAACTGTCAGGTTTGCACCTCTCTGGAGAGCAGAATTTGCACGCAGTTTGTTAGTTCTCAGTTATATCCACACATTTCTCTCTGGCAGCTGCTGTTACTCAGCAGAAAGGTGGATGTTGATTTTCATTTCTCACATGCTTTTTATTAACTGATCCCCAAGGAAGAAAGGG
This sequence comes from Dromaius novaehollandiae, assembly GCF_036370855.1. Classification (NCBI taxonomy): domain Eukaryota; kingdom Metazoa; phylum Chordata; class Aves; order Casuariiformes; family Dromaiidae; genus Dromaius; species Dromaius novaehollandiae. The sequence goes on along the minus strand of NC_088100.1, from coordinate 94,226,939 downwards.
ATTAAAAACCACACCTGCAGGCTCGCAAGGAAATGTCCTAGAGAGAGTTGTTGCTCCTCCCACCCCCGTCCAGCAGCATCCTGTACTCTTAAGTGCAGGGAGTTTTCTGGGCAAGGGCAAATGGTTCCAGCTTGTGTGATGGTTTTGTGATATACTTATCCCATCAGAAGAATATGTCTGGATCATGGGGTGCGCAGTGCTAGATGAGCAGGGGGTGTAAGTCACAACTGAGAAGCACTGGCACAGATGTATGGAGGTGGCACTGGAATACCAATGTGGCCCAAAGGACAGAAGTGAGGGCTGTTGGCAAATTTTTGTGTGTGATAAATTTTGGTAGCCAAATACCTTTATCGAAAGAGGCATGCCCTTACTGCATTGGAGACATCAACACTCAAGGCAACCTCATGGTGTCAGGGGAGCCACAGTTTCTTCTAGAATTGCTCACATCCAATATCAAACAACTAAAGGTTAAAAATAACTCCATGGCTATGTCTATTCCTCTCTCTAAGTAAATGTTTACTTTCTTTGTTTCTACGCTAGTGACACTGGCCAAGTCAACACTCAGACAAGGCGGAACTAAATGAGTTATTGCTTTACACCCCAGGGTCACACAGAGCACATGGACATGAGGCAGCAAGCACATAACTTACTTTTACTGGAGAGAGACCATAGAAATGATCCCCAGGCCTACAAATGGAAAGATCCAGTCCCATAAACATTAAGGCCACCAGGCTGTCTTATTAAGGTCAGATCTAGTGTGTCATGTTGAACGTAATTATTCCACTGCTTATAATTTCAGTACATGTGATTCTGAATATAGAATGAGGCAATTTTCTTCTGAGGATAAGAGAAATATATGCCTTTGCCGCACACAAGACACAATCACTTTCAGACTGGCCAGCTTTATTTCCTCCTGATGAGACACTGACTCCCCAGGGAATAAGCTGAAAACAGTATTTTCAACAGAGAGGGCAAAATACAAAGAACAAAGTATTTCTCCCGCTCTTGGGGGTGCTGTGTTTGGATGGTGGCCTGTTGCTAAGTGGCCCCATGGGAACAATTCCCCAAAGGATCATAGTTCTGTGTCTGGGGATTTTCATTCCCTTTAGACTTCTTTCATCTCTTCATTCAAATCCTAGTGCTGAGATTGACCCTGTAAGCTATAAGTTGCCCTCAGCTACCATTCTTCCCATTTTAAAAGAGGGGCTGATAGGAACATTAAAAAAAAGAACTCTTCAGACCTGGCAAATTTTGTCATTAGGTAAGTGCAAAATATGCTTTTTAAAAATTTCTTTTTCAAGTGAATGCGATTGGATTCTTTGTTGCCTCGCGCTTAACACTGAAATGTGTGCTTGTGCCAAACGCTTACAACACAGCGCCAAGTCCAAAGAGTAGCATTTTGTATGTTCTTTGTTCAGGCATGAATGCCGGTGCAAGGTGCAAAGCAAGACTACCTCAGATGCTACAATAGTCCCAATCAGAGAATGTTACAGTAGCAAATGCTGAAGCAGGATAGCACATTTCCTTAGGTCTTCTGCCCTTTGTGTGAAAACAGGATCACTAAAACTGAGCATAATCCTCCCACTGCAAAACTGGCATAAATGCAGAAAGCTGCTAAGGGGAAAATGCTACTTCCTGGGGCCTCACTCACTTTCAACCTGCAAATAAAATTAAAATTTTCAAAGGCTGGGCCCATGTAGGAATTATAACCTTGCCAGTTTGTTTCCTCAATAATTTTCATGTGTCCTGTGATCACCTATAACTTGCAGAATGGACAAGCAAACAATTCTATGTGTAGTTACAGTTAAAATACCTGTTACAACTGATCCAACCCAATACTCACATTTCATGCCTTAAATGGAATGAAACGTCTTTGTTATCCAGTGGTTCTAAATATTCTGTTTTTCTAACTAGTTTCTAGTCCTACAAAATGCTCTGGGTCACAGCAGTGTTGACAGCAGTGAGCCCTCCCTTAAGAATTACATTCAAAGCAAGTGCCAAAGAGCGCTCTCTGTTGTTATCATGCAGGAGCTGGGACTCAGGTTAGTAAGAAGAGAGATACTCTGAGGGGAACAAGAGGAGGTCGTTGTTGTGGAAACCCCCTAGAATCTGTATTTCCTACTTCTGCAAGCAAAGTTATCTCCCTCTGGTGTCCTCAGAGGGACATGTATATACCATCTGCCAGTACAAATATGGCGTTCTTGCTGGCACAGGTTCTTCAATAGTTTGATGTTGTGAGTTATTATCCTTAAGAAAATGAGTATGATCCTGACTCTGCTAAGGGCTGGCTGGTGCTAACAGTCCCCAGTGGTTTTGTGGAAAAACCTAGCCTATGAAGGACAAAGCCAGCTGTAGTTACTCTGGGCAGCACTGGTCAGGACTATTAGGGCGTCTCTAGCTTTCCTTTCAGCTCCTTGCAGCAGAGACAAACAGACTTGCAGAGGACAGCTTCCATGTCTGGACTGGCTGGTTCTCAGGTGGAGGAAGGTCCTCTGTCACACTTAGATCCTCTTAGAAAAGCAAGGGCATCTCATCTCCTGAGCTTATCTCTGCTTTGCCCAAAGACTTCTTTCCTTGTCTCATGCTACACTGAGCCAGAAGCACATGCAGGTAGAATACTGCAGTTATTGTTATCAGGAAAGTGATACCAAACCCCCCACTTCGGTCTAGGAGAAATGGAAACTTTTAATGAAGTTTGTCTGAGGTTCCTCTCACTCATTTCCTCAGTGTTAGTGACGAAGGTGCTTCCTGCTGCCCTTTTCGATGGGACAGCAAAGTAAATTCTTCTGCCCTCAGTTCTTTTCACAGCAAGCAGAAATCTGTGTTAACAAAGTAGTTATATTCTGCTACTTCTTGAAAAACAGCAGTTTTTTAACTGAGCTTGTCCACACAACAGCAAAGACTGAGTTTTCCCTCCACTTCTCAGGCTCCTGATCTGAAAGAGCTCCCAATCTGTAGCTCTGAGCTGAGTGTGTTAATTCTAGGGCCACTTCTTCACCTAATCCAGTGAGGAGGAAGGTACTGGCTCTAACTTTGCATTGAGAAATGGGGAGGCTGTAGTGGGGCTGCCTGAGGGCAGGTCTCCAGGTATAGAGAAACTCCCCCTGCTCAAATTGTTGAACTGGACTCCTGTGATTTCTGTAAAAGTGCAACATCAAATTACCACTAAACTCCTTAAATTAAGTGGTGATGGCATTCACCAAGAATATCACTGTCTACCACAAGGAGCTGCTGTGCTTGGCTCAGTCCATAGCCTCCCTGGAGATCAACTGGCATTTAATTTTGATCACTGCAGAAAAGGGAGGCTGGTTTTGCAGCAGTGACTGACTTAGCTGATGTGCGTGGAAATGTTATTAAAATGGGAAAATGTCTCTCCAAATGGGTTTTGCTTTGCCGCTTAAAAATCCCGTGTAAATGATGCCCAAAGGATTTGGAACAGGGAAAACTATCAGAGATAATAATAAACTTTTAATAGGAACTCATCAAGTTTCACTCAGTGGGATTAAGACTCAGTCATGTCTCCTTTAGGAGTGTAGTATTAAGCCGTCCTTCAGATATGACAAGGTTTATGTTTTCCCTGAGTTGTTTTCAAATGAGGAGGGAAATCTCAATGAATTTAAATTTTCCTCTGTTGTCATTGATGCCTCCATGGGTTTGCTGTCATGTTGAGAGTTCAGGTTGATGCCATAACCTGGCTGGTTAAAGCAGGAGCGATAGATGTAGGATTATCATTGACAAGGGAGCGATAGGCACCAAAGCAAGGTGCCTAGTATGGGAGGGATTGTCTGAGGAAGGGGCACTGATAGGAGTGGGGAATGTCCCCCCTGCCTTCAGTGGGAGTTAGTAATGGCACCATAGAAAGGGAGCTTGAAGTGGCAGATAGTTTCGCCTAGGGGAAAATAGAAGTCTTTTTCAGTCACACCAGCTGCCGGAAACAAAATTAAACTATACAGGGAAAAGACCAACTCAGCATCCCTCTAGCTACCTCTGTGCAGAGTAGCTATCAAACTGAACGTCTATATCTCAAAAAATGTGGTTCCCACCCCTTCTCTTGGGATTATGTCCCCTGGCTTGGCAGATCTCATTATTACCAGCTCTTTTTTTCCTGATACCTCATTTACATGTCTTCTGCAGGATTCCAAGACTTTGTTTTTACAGCCCATCTAAGCAGCTGAGTCAGAGAACTCACTTGTAATGTAGCTGGAATGTATAACATGGATGAGTCCCAACTACGTTACAACTGGATTCCCAGATTTATTTGCCTTGGCATAGTACAGACGTATTACTACATTTAGGCACCATTTATACTGTTCCTTTTCATCTGTGCCACATACAATCTTCGAATATGTATAGGCAGTTATCTTGTCCTGCTTAGGTGTCACTTTACAAAATTCACCTTCGGAAGACCTGTGGCCACTTACTGCAGAATCCATATTGTTATTATTATCCTAAAGATTGTGACATTTAGAGATTTACTGCGCTAGTGAGATGGGGTCTGACCATCCTTCTCTTGTACAAGAGAGATGTACCACCTAAACTTAAGATACCTTCAATCATTACTATCATTCCTTTCATCAGTTTGCCATCAATATTTGTAATTTGAAATGAATTTACTGGGATTGTCTTTGCTTAGGTTATCTCTTCAGGATATTCAAACATCCCTCTGAAATGTCTCCCATTTTAAGAGATGTCACTCACTATAAGCTCAAACTGATACTCCCATTCTGATTTGTCTAGTCTTTTGCTGTGACATTTGTGAGCCTTCCCTCATTGTGGGTCTCTGTTGTCACTGTTCCCCTCATGTTCTCCCAAGGGAAGCTAGAAAAGGGACTTCCAAGGAGCACAGGTGCAGACAGGAATTTGGGAAAAGGAAGAATTTTACTTGCATACATTTTACCAGGAATTTTAGCTGGAGTGTGATTTTTTTTAGAAAGTGAATTTTGAATTTGTAATAGAATTTGCCTTTCAAACCCAATGCTAGCAATTAATTAGGGACAGACAATCATATTAAGTCATCTAGAAATCTAAACAAAACTGATAAAATTTCAGGTACAGAATTTTTGCAATAAACACCCTGTGAATTAACTATAGGTCATTTGAGTTAATCAAAAGGCTTCCTGCTGCAGTTTCAAATGATGAGCTAATTTCAGAAAAATCTCAAATCAGAGAAAACACAATTTTTAAAGAGTAAATAGGCAAACAGATAAACTTCTCTCAAGGAGTTATTTGTTTTAAATAATTTGCTCAACTGTACTTAGGCTTATCTGTTCACCCTGTTGTGTCTAGCCCTGCGTGCACTCAAACACATCCACACACATGCTGACTCACTCTGGACAATTTAGTTCTTTCAACCTCGTATCATTAGCCATTACCATTAGTCCTGTGGTCATTTTGCCATTCAACTTAAGTTTCTCCTCTGTCACCTTCCCTGATTCTGCCGTGTGCACTACTGTGATTTCTCTCCGTCTCACAGAATTAATTTTAAACAAGGAGACTTACGTGCTTCAGTCTTTAGAGGGCACCAAAAGTGAATGCACTAATTAGGAAGGCTTTATGATTTCTATTATTTGTCACAAATAGGCTTGATTTTTAGAACTTGTGAAGGTTCACGAGCTCTGATTTGGCTAGGCTTTCTGTGACTTCTACATATATACTCTCTATCTGCAACAGTAGATCTTATGTTGATTAAAGGACACCATCTGAATAGAAACAATTGCACTAGCAGCTTTGAAATGCTGCTTATGTTGGGAAAAAAACGGTACTGAATTGAACTGCAAGAGTTTGACAACAAAATATAAAAAGACTCTTAAAATACGAAATTAAATGGTGAACTTGTCTGATGTTGATAGCGGTCCTTTCAATTCTTTCTTATTCAAGCATATGAAGCAGCAAAATATTTTCTTTTCATTTCAGTGTATTATTATCTTTAAGGAGTTTGTGTACTGACTTCAAGCTGTCTAGATGGTATTGACTGAAACAAAGCAATGTGTGCAATTGTATTTCTAAAGAACCAGTGCAAAATGAGATGAAATTAAAATAGATGGAGACATTAAGTGATCCCCAAGGGCAATAACACTAGTATTTAATGGTCAGAGATGTACCAGAGACAAAACTAAGAGTATCTACTATGTTGAGCCTTACAGACAGACTTCTGGTAACTGGAGCTGTGGTGAGGGAAGGTCTTAAATTGTTTCTTTCTTTCAGTCCTGATGCTGGAATGGCTGTAATTCCCCCAAATTGTTTCCCACCTGGTCCTCAACCTTTCCCACATCCCAGTGTCTCTTGCTATACTGCTTGTTTCTGTAACAGCAGTGGTTAAAGCACATTCAGAAGACTGGACTCCTGGAAATCTGAATGACTTTAACAAGAAAAACTCTCTTTTTTCAGGTTCATTTTTCTTGAATTGAAATTGAATTACTTACATTATCTTTTATTTATTTATATTGCACTTCTGAGCTGAGCACTTTTGTGGCTAATGAGCAAGTGACCCAGAAGATTTGAATTTAAAAGACTGTGAACTTTACTGCTAAATATTCCAATCTTTAGCTTGGTTGGTGCTAGAATTACTTGGGTAAAGAAAAATTCGAGTGTGTGCCAGAGAGCTATTTTGTCTAATCACTCTGTGTGGCTCAACTCCTTGTTTCAGTTAGCTCAAAGCAATGAATCACACTAATTTTTTAAAATATTCTAAATACATTTTTAATAACAACCATCACCTAGAATGATGGCAACCCAACCAGTCTGATATAGTAATAGCCTGAGCCAACAGCTAAAATCTGAATTCATTGGAGAAGCAGGAAGCTTTTTGTTATCTTGGGCATTATTAGTTTAACAAATAAACTTCACATGTAACGCAACCTTTCTGAAAAATCTCAGCTTTCCCCATGCATTCAAAGGTCTGCTGCAATCTGTGCCCTTTCTCCTTTCCTACAGTGGGAAATGTGAGTTGCAGGGGCAGCATCCTCCAAAGGACCACCATAGTCATAAGAACCAGCAAAAGGGCTGCAAGGTTTATGAAGTCAGGGGCTAACCCTGAGAGTTACAGGGAACCCGTGACCTCTGTCGGCTACACTCAGGCGAGTTGGTTACCTGCCTTCCAGAAGAGGAGTTTCTGGAAAGGTGTAATCCCTCCTCTGTGTGTAACTGCTCAATACGCTTCACCATTTATTCCATGAGATCTCTTCCAGGAGAGGCTCAGCAATTAGGCTATGTTTTTAACAAATGCTGACTTTAGCACTGAAGATGGCTTAACATGATCTGTTGTTCTCTGACCTGAGCTGTTCATTTCTGTCTCTGTACCTGAGCTGACTGCCCCCTTTGGCTGTATTGTAGAGTTGAACCACTCAGTAAGGTCCAAAAAATGACTGGGAGATGATAGAGAATCTGCTTCAGCTGGACTTTCTAGCAAAGCATATGTGTGTGACACTGTAAGGTTAATAGAAATTTTGTCAGCATCAGGGTTCTGGGGGACAAAGGAGTCCCTAAATCCTCTTGTTTTTGAGGTGTGGTGTGGCCATTACCCTGATGAGGGATGCTCTGGGAAGTACCCAGACTCACAGCTGTGAATCTTCCATGGGCTATCGTGTTTACAGCCCTTTTATCCTAGCACTGCTTACCAAATGTCTGTACACACTGACTTACATTTCCCTAGGAGCTAACATCCTTGAAGGGTTTTGTGGCTGAACAGAAGCCTGAAATATCAGGTCAGCAGCACTGCTTGTGGGCTGGAGGGTCTTCCTGGGGTGGGAGGGTGCGGACTCCCAAGCACATGCTGACCACATCCAGGTCTGCTTTGCAGGTTTTTGCATGAGAGGATAGCTCAAGACAAATGCCAGTCATAAAGCCTTTTTTTCAGGCTGTTACATTTGCCTGCAAATTGAGTGGTCAAGCACTGGAACAAGTGTCCAGAGAGGTGATGAGATGTCCATCCTTGGAGATTTTTGAAACTCTTCACAAAGCCCTGAGCAAACTGATCTACTTTTGAAGTTGGCCTTCCTGTGAGCTTGTGTTTGGACTAGATGGATCTCTGAAATCTCTTCCAACCTGAATTATTCTAGATCTCAGAATTTCATGTTTTGTGTACTGATTGTTTTAACTCATCAGCTGCTTTTATTTCTTTTCTCTCTGGTCTCCCTTAAAGTATTTGTCCCCTTACATGTTAGCTTCCCTCTCCTGAAAAAAAGGTAGGATCCACAGAAAAACACAGATAGGCCAAGTGGAAATTTTAGTGGTAACATTACATCAGAGGAGGTCTTTAATTAGTAGCTCTGAGGTAAAGATAATCAATTCTGCCTGTATCTGTTACAGACACATGAGAGGGATGCTAAACAGAGGGATACCATCATTTGTTAAAGTGAAAGGTGTCTTCTTTAACCTTGCGAAGATCTCAAATCTAACACTGCTTTGTTTCTTTAGCAGTTCAGCAGGGCAACAACAGTGAAGGGAAGGCACACAAAGGAAGAAAAGTGCTTTTTGTTGGCCAAAGAATAGAAGAAGAAAGGATTTGGAGAAGTAGAACTTGAGGAAGTCAGAAACCATCATATCTAAAATGTGTTGTTGAACTTTTAGCTTGCTGGCTTTCCTTCTCAGGAACTGCACTGATTTACCTTGGCCTGCAAGAACGAATTTGATTCCTAGTGGATTCAGCTAGGACCAAAGGAGCTGCACCTTGCTCTTGTGTAGGAAGAGACAGGAACAAGGCGACAGGGCTGCAGATTACTTCTAGTCTGAAAGATCGTTTCTTTCCAGTGATCCAGTTGTGGCTGCACAATGTGACTCTGGATCTGCACTATCTCAGAGAAAGCTCTCTATATTCTCTAACACAGCTGCTTTCTCTGTGAAGGTCTCCTGCCTGCACACTGTGCAGTCACAGTCCTGGTTAGCTCCGGAGCTTTAGTGAGTGCACCACAGAGAGGAGAGAGCTGTAGAGTACAACTTTTCCCATCCTTACTCTCACCAACATCCTTGGGAATAACCTGTCCTCTCTGCAGTGCACTTTATAAGGAGACTTTGGCCAGCCAAGTGCTCTCATGTTCACAGATGCTCATTGCAGGGAGGAGCAGCTTGAAGTACAAGGAGGGGTTCTCATATCTGATTTGGGAAAATGGCTTTGTTGCTACCTGAATGCCAAGCTGACCACATATGTTCCATGCCCCTGAGGTCCCTTATTCAGCTCGGGGAAATAAGGATGATATGCTAGGAAATACCTCAGCGATGCAAAGCTGAGGAAAAAAATGATGCCTATTTCTGCATTCAGCAGAAAACAGATGAAACTAAAATGCATTTCAGAAATACCTTTTACTGTTTCATTAAAAACCTGTCTTCCAGCACTGATGAATCGCAGGAAGGCAAAGCAAAACTGCACATCCCATCCAATGATGTAGTAGCATTCCCCCCTGCAATGGTGCAGGTAGGCTGAGACTCATCTGTTGGGCTCATGGCAGCCAGAAACTGTGTCCCCTACCCCTCCGCACAGCCTGGACTGTGCACTGGGCCTTGCAGCAGCCTCCTTCCTCCCTGTTGTTGTGCTTTTTACCCCAAATGCTGGAATGGAAGTGCCAGGGTATGTGTGGGTGCACAAGCAGCTGTTCAGGTAGTGCAAAGCTTTCAGACTGCCTGGGCTGGTGCAGCAACCAATGGGAACCTCTGGAGCTGATGCAGGGAGTTGACGGAGGTGACAGATAACCTGGTGAGAAGGGATAAAAGTTAGAGAAAGTGCCGCAAGGGGTGGCTGGGTTTCGCAGGTGGTTAAGGAGGGAGTTGTGTGAGGACTGGCCAGACACCACAGAGCAATGGAGGGGAGAGCTGGGGACCTCTCAGGGAGTGCAGCCCTGCGAGGCCAACAGCACCTAGGGAACCATATCAGTAATACCACATAAGCCAAAATGACCTGGGTAGCAATATCAGAAATACTAATTTTGTGTATGGATGTAACAAAATCTGGACCAATAGGGAAAAACTAATTAGGGTCAAGCTGTTTATTTGGGAGGAGACTGGAACAAAGGAAGAGCGTTTTAAGGGCAGCGAAAAAGGTGGGTGGGGGACAAAAAATGGGAAAAGGGATAAGAAGGTATTCAAGTCATGGCAGGGGCTGTCCAGGGGTACCTGTTGGGCAGCCCTGTGCTTGCTCATCCAGGGTGGAGCAGGACAGCAGACCACAACTGTTGTTTTGACTATACCACAAGAGCCAGGCCTGCTTCTGTAGTTGGGAGGACCAGGGCAGGGGAAACGGTAGATGGGGATGAGCTTTCCTTCGCCAGCAAGGGAACCTCCAGGCAGACAGACTGAGCATCCTGGCATCACAATGTCAGGGCCTGTTCCCAGCCCGACAGCTTCACCAGCTGCCTGCTGCTTCACAACACCAGCACCCTGAGGAATTCCCCCAGTGGATGTGGGAAATAGCAACAATTCCATCAAGGTTTACTATTAAGAGCAGCATATACGTGTGGAGGTCTTCTGTGGGTTGCTTGCTGAGAATGAGCCATTGCCTTGTCTGCCTGGCAGGTGCTCAGTGGCAGGGTGGGCTGACTGCTGAGCCGCAGGGCACCCATGCCAAGTATCTACCAGGTGTCTTCTCCAGGGCTATGAGACCTACATGGCTTGTGCTTTGTGACATTCCCTGACTTATATTATCAGATATTTATGGTCCTCTGCTTTCTAATTTCTCCTTCTGGATCTCTTGGAGTACAGGAGAAACCTCAGAGTTGCAGAGAAAAATGTGAATGCAGGAAGCAGAAAATGAGAGAGAAAAAGGAAAAGAAAAGGGAAAAGAAAAAAAGATTTATTCGCTATAAGAGAGAATAAGTCAAATTTTCATAAATGCCTAAGGGATATAGGACACCAAACCTCTTGTAGGCTGAAGTCACTTAGCACTTCTGATAGTTCACCCAGTTTACCAGGAAAAACAAGGCATAAAAAGCCTGACAGTGATTATGCTGGAGGCAAAATAACCCTTACTCACAAGGTCTTTTGCTAGACTCTGTATGTCCTAGCCAGGATGCTGGGTCCCTGGGGAATTGCTCCCATTTATATCCTTTGCTAGCAGTCAGAGAGCAACTAATGTGTGAGCGTGCCTGGAAGGAGTAGCTAGTCACTGTTTTGAGTGACAGCATGTAAACTGTATGGTCTCCCGTAGAAAGGCTGTGTGCTGGTATTTCAGTTCTTTGATTGGGATTCTGTTTCTCCTGCAGTCTGGCCGCTCATTATCTGTCTGTTTTGTTATCATTTATATAGAGATCATCAGATCCAAGTACATTTGACATATGGAGATAACAGTCAGGAAAGGAAACAACATATGGCAGACAATTCAAATCTATCAAGATCTGTCATAAAACCATTTTCAGCAATGGAAAAAGAAGGGTGGAAAGAGACAGCAGGTTTGAATTTAAAATAACCGTGATACTCTGACAAATGGGGGAGTCTAGGGCTTGCTTTGCTAAATGAGACCACCGGTTCACCAAAGTGAGCACCAGTTGGTACCCAGTGCTTGAATGGAAGGTTATAATCCTCTGCATTGTGTTGACCAATTATTTTTTGACCACAAGACTGATCAATGACTTGTCTCAAAGCCTGGACCAAAGCCAAATTCACTGACTGTCTGGCCTATTGAATCACTATCTTGGGGTAGTTCTGGAGTAACCCATCTCTTCAGCCCCAGGTGGCGGAGAGGAGGGAGAAAGGGAGCATGGTACTGTACAGGTGCTAAAGGGTCCACCTACCTGGAGAGCCCAGCATTTATACATGGCCCTGCTGCCCTCATGTAGCTCCTTCACCCAGTGGCAACACCACATAACTGACTGGGCAGATGAGATGGTCCAGGTCCTTCCTAGCAGGGCACTAACTGTGCCTGCCAGAAGGGGAGGTAGGATTTGTGTGTAGCATGAGTTCAGGCTGAATTCAGACTGCCTACAAGGGTACTGTGGATATGGAGCACTGGGTCTCAGTAGACCCCTAAACTTCAGACTGTTCCTGGGACAGACCACCTAAGGTAAGGTGTGGATGTATCCCAGAAACATGACATTTGATTTCTTTAATAAAACAAAAATGCTGATCCTGGTGTCTGGCTGAACTGAACTGAAAGCCCCTGCTGGCTGGAGAGGAGTATTTTGAGGTGCTGCACGTGGTCTGAAGGTGGCTGCATTTGGGTGAACCAGTTCCTGTGGACTGAACAGTTTTAAAGGACTGGGGATGCTTCTAGGGTAGAAAAATACTATGTATGTTACTAATCTATGTAACAATTATTATTAATAAATGGAACCTCTTCTGATAGCTACAGCCATTTTCCCCCAGAGGAACTTGGCCTTTTACCAAAAAAGTGGCCTTTTATTTTCGGTTGGTTTATTTTTTATGACCCCGTGGAACAGTCCTGAGGGATTGAGAGGCTATTTTAAGGACAAAAATACCTCTGAGAGGAAGTGTTTGCATTTCCCAGCCAAACAAAGGTTTCGCTCACTCAGAGGCAGCATCCTTGATGTGCCAAGAGGAAGAAGCAGACTCAAGTTCCTTGTCATGAAACCAAAAGAGAAAGAAGAGAAATAGCCACAGTATGGAGAGAGAATTTCAGAGAGGATCTTCTCACAGTCTTTTTTCCTGTCATTCTGTCATCTAATTTCCAGTGCAGCCCATCTCCTTTATCCTCTGCTGATTGTCCTCCTGTCTTTTAGTCCAGGAGCAAAGCAGTTTAGCTGGGATGATGGGGTTAGCTGGCCAATCGCTTCTAGAACTGAACAGAGAGCAAATCTTGTTGACGGAAGAAATCAAAGCTCTCAGAGATGGAAAAGGCCTATTTGATGATCCAGGACATTTCACTAAGAATGGAATCAGTCAACCTTATCCATGGGTTAAACGTGCTGAATTGAGCAGAGTTACATGATGGAGGAGTTTGGCTAAGTGTATCTTCTGCCTCTTTCTGGGTGAGTGGGGAGCATGAAGCCTTTGCCTGTTTGCATAGGGAGTCAAAGCCAGGCCTTGCACAGAGCCTTGCCACACTGTCAGAATAAGAAGGTTTTGTTCCTGATTGTGGCAATCCTTCATGAGTGCCAACCAGAAAGGTTTAAAATGTAAAATGGCATTTCAATGTTTAAGAATAGCAAGTAATTTGATGGCTGTAATAGAAAAGCTTCCAATCCTTTAGCAATGTGTTTCAGAGCTGCATAACACTGCTGATAAAATTGCCTTTGGATTCCTTGTCTAATATGCCAGCCTTTCTCTCACTCAGCAAAACACAATAGCTTGCACTAAACCTCCCTGGGAGGGTGGCTAACAGCACATTTACTAGACACTTCAAACATTTGATCATATTTCTCCTGAGTGTATTTAATATCTGTTAATGTCAGCAGTCACAGCCTGATCGAAATACCTGCATTGCTGGGAAAAATGTTTAATATAAAAGATGACACGGGTAAGCAATCACTTACTGATGTCTCTTTGGAAATGGATAGGTGACCACCTAGGTTCCCCCTTCCCCCTTGCTCAGCTTACCCCCTCCCCACCCCTGCTCCGTTACCACCCTGCTGCTGTGAGCATCTCCGAATGCATTAGAGCAGTTATTCTGAGTATGCAAGAGATGCCAGGAATAGTTTCAGGTTTCCTGCCTCATCAAACCAAATTCAATCTGTAAAAAATTAATACACCCAGAAGGAACAGTTAAAAGCATCTCCAATCAATTAATGTTAAAATGGAGGCTTGGAGGCTGATTTGTTAAAGGTAACCCAATCCAGCTCACAACTCAAGAGGCTGCTGAGGCAGGAGTACAGTCAAAGAGTCCAGCCCCAGTGTTTCAAAGGAGGTTAGCAGATAAGACACAGGTTGGTTGAAGCTATTCATATGCCACTCCCAGCTGTTCATTGCTTCAGGCTTGAGGATCCCAAAGAGACACACTGCTATGGGCCAGATGAGAAGTCTCAGCAGAGCAAGTCTTCTTCCCAGCTTCCAGGTGGGCAGCAGATGGCACACAACAAGCTCTTTGTACTGGCCGTTTGCATCATCTCTCTTTTCTCCCAGTAAAAGCTAGAGTGAGAAATAAAGGATGCAGCCAACACCTTTGAGGGATCTTGACACTTACAACAGCCCCACATTTACAGTGTTGCTCACTCCAGCAAATTGAGAAGACAAGTTGGTATGCCAAACTTATGAGTTTGCCTAAAAATCATGGGTGAAAAAAGAGAAAAGAGGTTTTTGTGATTTCTGAGCCTTGTTTATGTTCAGTGTTCTCTTCACAGTCACACAGGTCAAGCCTCAGTTTTATTTTTAATAGAAGCAGAGACTCTTATATCATTTCTTGACTCCCGGATCTGGAGCTTTAAGCCCCAGTTTGAAAGATGTGTGGGAAAGTTGCAAGAGCTGGCAACTGAGATCATCTTGGTGAAACTAAAGAGAAATCTCAGTAATTTATGCACAGAAGCGTTCAATCTGGAACTCTTGGCTGTTTCTTGCTTAGAGTTTTTGTGCTCATAAAGGTGATAACTGAATTCTTTTATTTTTTCCCCTCAAATGGTGTCTAATTGCTTCTAAAGTATAGAAAAATCGCCAAACTCTGTTTGAATCCACATTTTGAAAGTAACATTTTCAAGCATGTTTTCTTGCTATGTAGCCTCAACCCTCCCCCCCCCCCCAAAAAAAAAGCTAGGTACACAGCCGTCTGAAGCCTGTTGTCGTTATTTTGCCTCTGATTAATGTAGGTCACACTTTTCTTTCTTCCAGCTATTAAGTATATAGATCCATTTATGCTTTAATCCCTCGTGTTTTTCCTGGTTTGTTGTTGCTGTGTTATATCCTGTCAGTCAGAGGACATTGAGATAAGTGGTGGACAAATGGGGAGAGGGAGTTAACACAGTAATCCAGCTTTGAAATAAAAAATTGGCCTGAGGTTAGTGCTTGTATCCAAAGAGTGTGTCAAAGAGACAGGAAAAAAAAAAGCAGGACGATAAACTGAGGCATGGAGGTATCCTGCGACAGGATCTGAGCCAACATTAGTGCTTAGAACAGCGTACTCGAATGCAGGCCCTGTGAGAAAGGGTTAATGAAACTGCATTTCCCTAAGTGCTGACTGAGCTAAGAGTGAAAGAGATTTGCTGAAGGCGAACGATAGGCCTGTTCAGATATAGCTAGGAAAGTAATCTGGCTGGTGCTGGAGTTACACTTTTTGGTGGGCTGTTGTGTCCTAGGAGGGCTTTACACAGCAATGAGGAAGAAACAGAGAGGCCCAGAGCTGCTGAGATGGGAAAAATGCGCACTGCGCTCCCCGCCTTTCACTATGTCGCTCCGTCCAGGTAGAGGAGCTCTGTACCTGATAAATATGTTCATTTTGTTAACATTTCTTCATACATCTCTGCCTCTGAGATTTAGTGTGTTTTCTGGGCTTGATGTTTTCTGGAGACTACATTTTCTTCAGAGGAGAAAGGGAAATTCCTCAGCAACAACTCTGCTAATAGTGGGGATGTGTGTCTGCCTGTTAATTGAGTTTGAAACTATCACTTTTTCTGTTTTCTTCTTTATCTTAGATAAAAGGTAATAGCAACCTTCCTTCCAGTTAAATCAGAAGAAACTGGGGCTGGAGACAGCTTAGGTAAAGCCAGCTGAGATATTCTTGTATTCACTAGAAAAAGTTTACACAGGTATATAATTATTGGGTTCCTCTGTCAATAACTGGGCACACTGACTCCATAATGCCCTAGGTTAGACTTCTAGGTCTTTGCCGTTTGAAAGCCAAAGCTTTCCCAATGGGATTGTGAAAACAAAGCACAGATTTATGTAAACTTTTTGGACCCCATGTATTCTATGTCGCAACTGATATACACTGGTTTTTACAGAAAAGAGAACATCTTTGTTTCATTTATCCAGGTCTGGGCAAAAGGAGTGATGTTCCAGCAGTCAGGATATGGGAGATGATACTACTCAGCCGTGTCCTACACTAAGATATAATAATAGACAGAGTGGTGCAGCTTTAATTTTAATTCAAAATAAATATTTCCATAACCTACAAAATTCATCTAATACACTTATCTGGGAGAACACAAAGATTAAAGGAGTCCTGCTAATTCCTTTATCTTTCAGATACAGGAATGAAAAAAAGACATCCAAACCTTGAGCCATTTAGAAGAGGAAGAAGCCTAAATCCATGCCAGAGGTTAGACTGCTAGGTTTACTTATGGCTTCAGGTAAGCTGCTTTCCCTGGCTTGTTTAGCATTTCAGAGACCCTCTGTGTTCGTCAAGGAGAGCTATGGATTATGGACCTAAAACATTCACATAGCTTGCAGCCAAGGCAGAGCAGAGGGAGTGCAAACAAGCTCATCCAGGGTGACATCTAGTCCAGCATCCTATCTCTGACTGTGGCTAGCACTGCACAGTTCAGAGGCAGATACAAGAACCTCACAGCAGGTAGATGCAGGATAATCAATCCCTTCAACCTTGTTCTCCAGCCCCATTAGATATCATCCTGAACTCTAAGTAGCTAAAGATTGGATTAAGCCTTGGAGTGTGGCATTTAATATACTCTAAAAATTGTTGCTTTCATTAACTCCCAGGACTCTGGAAAGTAGCGTTATCTGTAGACAAATATATTTTCATCTTCAATCTTTCTGTGTCCTTGGTCGTCTATGGCCATGAGCAAATAGGTCTAAATACCCATTTGCAAAAAGTATTTCTTTTTGTCTGTGGTGATTTCCCCACGTATTTTTTTGCTGTGTCCCCCTTTTACTGACATTAAGAAGTAAAGAGTAGAAATAAACTGAGTCTGCTCTAAAGCTGACACATTCTTTTATCCCATTATTATTAGAAGGGTCTCAGGGATGATTTTTTTTAGCAGACTAAGCATTAGTTTCCTAGCCCCTTTCCAGCCCCACTCAGAATAAGCTCTACCCAAAGGTCTTGGCTGACCTATATTGAGGACCCCAAGGCATGTATAAGGCAAAAAAATGCTGAGGAGAAATATTTTGGCAGACAACTGCTCTTCTGGCAACTTCTTCCCAGCCCCACTCCAGCTGCGGCAATAGGTTTTCTCTCACTCACAGCCAAAACTTTAACAATTAACCCTACCCTTAAGTGTTGTCTGACCTTTAGTCCAAGAACATCGGGCATGGCCCAGATGTTCAAGGTCTCAGAGAAGACTTATTTTTGCAGACCATTTTCCCCTTGGCAGCCTCTTTCCAGCCCCACTCCAATTGGAATGCTAGGCTTTGCCCTAAACCTAATTGCCCCCTTTGGCTGGCCTTTATCTCAGGACCCCTAGGCATGGCTCAGATGTGCAGCCTCAGAAGAGTTATTTTTGCAGACAAGTTTTCCCTTTACAGCACCTTTCCAACACTACTGCAACTGGAATGCTAGGCTTTGTCACTATCCCCACCATAACCAAAGCCCTAATGTGTGCCTGCTCAGACATTTAGCCCGGGACCTCCAGGCAGGATCTAAATGAACAAGCTCTCAGAGAATTATGTTTGCAGACAATCTTTCTTTTAGCAGCTCCTTTCCAGCCCCACTCCAGCTGGAGGTCGTGCCTTGGTGTCTCCCTAACATTTCTTATAACCTATACCCTAGCCCTAGCCTGACATCTCAGCTGACCTTTAAACCAGGACATCCAGAAACGCCTGAGATGATGGAGCTCTCAGGAGAGAATTATTTTTGCAGGCAGTCATTTCCCTGGCAGCCCCACTCCAACCTGAGTGCAAGGCTTTCTCTTGCTTACATCCTTAAGTCAAACCCTAGCACTTGCCTTGGGCCTCAACTGATGTTTTCCCGAAGACACCCACATGGCCCAGATGACCAGTTTCTCAGAGAAGAATTATTTTTACAGGCAATCTATCCCTTGGCATTCCCTTTCCAACCCCTTCCAATGGTATTCCTGGTCCTTGTTGCTCCAAGGCTGATGCCTGTGACTAGGGCTAGGGTTTGCCTTAGTTTATGAGCAAGAGAAAGTTGAGAGATTAGAGCTCCAGTTGGAGTGGGGCTGGAGAGGACTGTCAAGGGAAAGTTTGTCTGCAAGAACAATTCTCTTCTGAGAGCTTATTCATCTTGGCCATTCTTGAGTGTCCTGGATAAGGCTCTGGCCATGGTCTAACTGTTCTTCTGATGACCTTTTAGCCCAAGACCCGCATGTGTGGTGCAGATGAACAAGCTGTCAGGGGAGAAGTATTTTTCTGAAAGTATTTCCCTTGGCAGTTCCTCTCCAGCCCTAGTTCAACTGGACTAGTCTTTGCCTCTCTCCCAACACTGACCATAACTCTTTCCCTCACCCTGTTCCACAGCACAGTAAGGCTGTGGCCTTACCCAAGACCCTCAGGCCTCCTGAAGGTGTAGGAGCTCTCAGTGAAGAATATTTTTTGCTGCCTCCATGTTCCTTTTGCTGCCCTTTTTCTGTCCTGCTCCAACTGTAGCTTCTTTACTTTCATTATTTGTAACTCTAACCCTAGCCATTAGCCTTGTTTTCTCCTTTTTTTCCTAGGATGTCTTCTTAATATCTTGCCTTAAGAGGATTTTTTTTTTCATTTTCCTCCCTGTGGCTTCTGAAAACTGGTGCAGTATCTCTGAGGAAGTTTTTAGAGTCCATGGAGAGATGTTGTTGTGTGTAGTATTTCAGTTAGGTCTGTAGAGCTTACATAAAATCACTCAAACATTTTTCAGTATTACATTTCTAATTCATTTGGGCTCTCTGTTATCATTTGTGTGCATATTGAGTCTACATGAATATATCTATAGTGACGTCCTGGACTATTTCATTGTGTCACCTGCATTGTATCTTTGTACCACCTGCAGTGATACAATTTAGACTGTCATCTCCCTAGCCCTGTCTCTTTACTATTCCTCCTCTCTGCTCTGTCTCCATCCTTCCTTCTCCTCTTCTTTATAGCATCCCAGCCTCTTTCGTTCTTCGTGCTGCTGTCCTCCTTGGTGCTTCTGGCTGAGACAGAGGGAACTGTGTGCGCGTTTACATGTGGTTGCCAAGACAATGAAGATGAGGACTTGGCAGCGTGACCTGAGGGAGCCCCATGGAGGAGCGTGGTCATGGAGAAGCAAAAAGGAGATGGGAGCTGAGGCAGGCAGTGGAGGTGCCATGCTATGCAGCCTTGCTGCATTGGAACAGGGGTAATTACCGTTCAGCACCATGGTGGTAGGCTATGTGAGAGGTGTTGGGGCAGGCACGTGCCTGGTATGGGGAAACACTGTACAGCAGCAAGGGGTTGGTAAGATCTTTGCAGTTTGGGTGCACAGGTCATGAGATCGGTGTCTTCACCCAGTTGTAAGAAACATGGTACAGGACCTGGGTGCAGGGGTAAGGTCAGGTGCATGCTACTGCATAGCCTTTTGATTGGATTTGAAAATCCCATTTTGCTCCTGGTGAAGAAAAATTCCCCAACTCCATTTAGATTTTTGTGCAAGTAATTTTTTCACCTTTCCAATGTTACTGATCTTTGCTTTTTCAGCACTGGAATTTCATTATGTTGGCCATTCACCATGGTTATCTAAGGTCTTCTGAATGTTGCCATAATTGTTCCTCGTATTGATCTACCTAAAAATTTGTGGCTGTTGCCATTTTTGCAATTTCAGTTCAATCCCTTTCTAGATCATTCATAAACAAAGTAAATTAAACTATGTGGAATCCAGGATGGAGTCTTGAGGCATATGATGTTTGTCAGGGTGAAAATGGGCCATTCAATTCTTTGCTGCTTTTCTCTTCACTAAAGTTTCATACAAAATATATTTTACCTTCTCCCCTATGATATCTTAATTTCTGTGGTCGCTCTTTCTGCAGTGTTGCTCAAAAGCATTTTGGAAGTCTGAATAAGTCATGGCTTTCCTTTGAGATGGTCAGAGAATTGTAAAAGATTACTGAAACAATTTTCCTTTCTGTGGGTACCATGTTACTGTTTTCTTCCCATTTTTAATGCTGCTGTCAGGGAAGAATGGCTGATATATTCTGGGCCTTTTCAAAAAGACCTTTTGCAATGACCAGAAGTAGATCTGCAGACTCCAAATACTGGTTTCAATTACAGTGCTGACCACAGCACCCCTCAGCACTACCACATCTTTAAATAAGGAGATCAGTAGTAACTGGAGCAACATGAGAAAGGGCAGATTTCAAGAGCCTCAGGCCTGATTTTCCAAACACATCAGTACTCATACCTGAGAGTAGATTTTCACAGATCTAACACGGTGGAAATTGAAGCGTTTTGGAAATCTGACACTGGGCTGTGCAGTGATAAATCTTAACCAGCTGGTGAGTCTTCATGGCACAATGCTGCTGTATGCAGATAGCTGCTCAGCTCCCAGACATCCTACAGCTCTTTCAGTGCCCAGCAAATTAGCTCTACTGTAGAGCAAAGCAGCTTCACAACTTTTCCTCATCCAGCTTGGGAGCTAATTGGAGTAGTGTTAACTCGATGATCTTTGTCCTGTGCACAGCTGTGTGAAGCAGACAGGGTTATGCTCTGTGCCCATTGCTGCCATCTGGAAGCTCATAGAAAGTGCTTTGGAAAGAGAATGGACTTACCCTCAGTCTTAGACATTGAGGAACCTTCTTCCTGTAATCACATCCTTGTGGCGTAAACCCCAAAGCCTATAAAGTCTGCGTCCCTTGTCAGTCAAAGGAGATACTGAGGAAGAGCATTGGATGCCGTTGCCCCAGGCAGCCATCGTAATCCCTCCCTGATGCTCATGGCTTCTGTCATCTTCAAGAATGTGGGGTGTCCAAAATCAGGCCATTAATCCTGCTTCTTCCAATGAAGTGTGGTTTGTCCAGTGGGACATGCATTTCTTTACAGCTGGTTCTTCAGACTACTGTGACTGGTAAAGCAATGCTTGGCTGAACAGGCTGATCCCCAATATCCTGTTGCTACCTAACCCTGTTGATCCACATTCCAGCTCAGCACAGGACACAGGTTTAGCTGAGCAGCACCTTGTCCTCTGCAGGCAGCTAGGGAGCAAGGCAGACTCAGAAATAGAGTTGAATGCTGCAGTTGACGACCTAGCCTACTCAGTGGACACAGTTCCTAAAAAAGGCTGGGAAACGCTGTTCCAGGTAATCCCAGCTCTCCTGTCTTGTTGCTAAGAAGAGCCATGGGGCTGGTACAGAGGGACATGCAGGAAAATGGTGTTATTAGGGGTATCAGCTATTTGTTCAGGAGACTGTGGGATGCAGCCATTCCTTGGGCACTGTAGATAAATTTACAGTATTAAAAGGTCAATCTTTCTACTTCCCTGTTTGCTTCAGAGAGTTTTGCTGAACATTCTCATTACTCCTTGCGGTATTTCTTTGGTTTAAGAGGATTTCTCAGTACGACTTCAGTTATTAGAATGCAGTGTGTGTGCCGTGAATGTGTTATATTACTATAACAAGCTTCTCATCATTGCTGATACTTATTCCGAGTGCAAAGCTTCTAGTTTAGAGGTGCATGTGGCAGTGAAGACAAGATGGGGCAGGTAATTTGGAAAGAAGGGGATAGAATGGGGAAAAGACAAAATCAGTAGTTTAGAGGGGTGACTTCTGTTCCTGTCTTTGTTGTGGGCTCTGCGCCAGCTCTTACCTTAATTTCCTGACCTTTCTGTAGAAGGAGAGGAGCCCTATACAACAGTCTCAACACCCTGAAGATGGGAGCAAATTTTTCTCCTCATGCAATTTTCCTCTAATTGCAAGCAAGGCTTTTGGCCCTATTAACCTTTGGGTGATTTGAGAATTACAGAAAATCTCTGAATCTCTAGACAACTGTTGGGAGACCTTCTCGATCCTCCTCCAGGAGTTGCCTTCTGTTATCTGTGACTCTTCCAGTTTGATGCTGCCCTGAGCTGCTGGGGGGATTCACTTTCCACAGAGCCAGAAGGATTGTTCCTGCCAAGGTCCTCCAGGTTCAGAGAGGGGAAAAGGGTAGCAGAAAAGGGCATTGCTGGAAAGGAAGATGGCTAAATACATCACGTAAATGCTCCTGTTTGGCTGGAGGAGGTAGAGACAACAAGGACTTTCTGTGTGTTTGGGAACAGTAGGAACTCTAACATTATCAGGCAGAGATGATTAAAGATGTTATAATGAGGCTAGGGAGTCAAAGGCATTATGTAATGATTTCCACTCTATATTTTAAAAGCAGCAGCATATGGACCTACATAAGGATGATTACTTCCAAGGAGAAGTAACCAAGGAGGCTGTTAAACATCATCTATTAGGATAACCCATACCTGTAAGTCTTAAGAGAGCTGGCTTAAGAAATGTCTGGTGCAGTGAATGCTTTTAATGAACCTGGCGGTGCTGGGGCTATTCCAGAAGACTGCAAGGGTTCTAAGGTCTTGTCAGTACTTGAGAGGGGTGGGAGGAATGATTAAGATAATTATAAGCTGATCAACCTGATATCAGTACCTGGCACAGTAGTGCACAGGGAAATACGAGATTCTGTTGTGAGCTAGAAATAAAATTAACATCAGTCAATATAGCTTTCAAGAAGGTAGGGCCTGCTAAACAGAATAGCTTTCATTTTTAATGTGATTACAAATTCAGTTGTTAACAGTGACTGCAGAGAGATAGTATGTTTCTGCAAGGTGTTTGACATAGCACGACACAAAATTTTGACTTAATGAGTCAAAAGAAGCAGAGCATGCTGGCTGATAGGAGTCAGGTTTTTATAAAACAGTTGCTGTGTCCGGTATTACTCAATTTCTCTGTTAGTGATCTGGAAATAAATATAAAATTGCTGCTGATAAAATCTGAGGATGACACACAGACTGATGGAGTAGTCAATAACGATGGGGACAGAATGGCTACAGAGAGCAATAGGATCATGTAGTACATTGTATCCATTCCAATAAAACACTTTTTAATGTTTTCCAAATGCCAAGTCATTCACCTAGACTCTAGGACCAAGGAGCTGTACTGATCTGGTTGACACTTATCCATGGTAGTTCTAACACAGTTTGTTTTTCCCTTGAAATATCTGTTACCTGTAGTACATTTGGATCTTATCACTGATTGTTTTGCCAGTGATCTTTGCCAGCCCAGGCTGTTTTTATCTGGTTGCATGTTAGTGTTAGTCTCTTACAGGTGAGGATGACACTGTCTTACCAGTGATGAGTGAATCGGACTTGGTGGGAGTGTAGGTGGCTGTTGAGACCTAGAACACATTCAGCACGTGTCACCCTGCTGTTGGTGATATCCTTTTCCTTGTAAGCTTTAACTGCCCAGAGGCAAGCTGATCAAAGGGGCTTATATATTCCCTAAGCTTTGTGCTGTGTTTGTGACTAAAGATTCATGTATTGGCTGATAAATTACACATAGTCAGATGTGCATTTAAAGTTACTTGAAGTGCTTTCTTGGACAACTGCCCTTCCTACTTCATTATTTGGGTACTCTGTGCCATCTGTCCAAACCACAAGCCCAGCTTACTGCTGTTGGACCTTCATTAATAGAGTCTCATGAGTCAGTCTTCATGCTGCAAGGCTTGAAGGGTGATTAGCATTTTACACTGTCTTGGTCAGAGTAAGGACAGAAAGTCATAGTAACAGAATTTCCCCAGCTTGTGTTTGCTCTGCAGCATCGAAGATTCATATTTCTGTAGTGCAATGCAGAGGCAACAGAAGGGGAATCTGTTTCCAGTTGGATAGCAGGAATACTTTGATTCAGGAACACCTTGATTTCATCCAGGATCTCAGGTGAAAGTCAAAAAACCTGGTAAGGGAGAAGATGCACATATGAAGATGGATCCATTGGTAGGTGATTTATTTTTGTAACTTTTTTTGCCCCTTAAAACCAAACAAACAGCACTTTTCCACACATAAATCCCAAAATTTTGTGGAATCTTTTGTGATCACAAATTTTTAGGATGTTGTTCTCACATCTCTTTTCACGGTTGACTATATGAGGCAAATGTTACCCAGGGTGCTGGGTTCAAGTCTTGACTTGCAGGAGGGGTCAACTTTCCTCCATCACTACAGGGTTCTTTTCAACATGTTAATAGTCTCCCACTGAGTACAATGACAAAACTCCTGCCACTGAGCTTGTGAAGGTTGATGAGCCCACAACCTAGGAAAGCTTTATTAAAATAGCGATTGAGAATTGAACAGGTTTCTCGAATTTGTTTCTCCTGGCATTAACCCTCACAGATCAATGGGTCTAAATTTCCCTTTCTAATGTATAAACACTGAACAGGCTTTGATAAAAACTAAATGTATCCATGAACTATGATCTGTTTCTTTCCAGGAGATTGCCTCATGATATAAATATATAGTTATATGTATATATAAGTTATACATATTGTAGTTATAAATATCTGAGTAGTTATAAGTATCTGAGTTATAAATATTGTAGTGACTGTTAGAAGAATTTTTTTTACTTGTGATGGTCTCATATTGAAAGAAATGAGAGACTGTTAATTGTACTAAATAGGCATCTTTCACAACTCCTTCACTGGATTATTTGCTGCCTCCTACTTTTGATTAATCAATGATACAGGTGTACCTGTATTTGGATTTTTAACTGCCTCAATCAGCGGCCTGAGAAGGACTGTAATGATTCTTCCATTGCAGGACAGGCTTTGTTAAGAGTGAAAAGGGGGCTTTGTCCTGTGTTTCTGTAGAGAGACCAGTGAATCAGGACTGTGTGGCAGAGATTGTGCCTAAAGCTAGTTCTCCTCCTGTTGTGCCAGGAATGAAAGCAGTGCTGTAAAATTAATGTACATGGTGCTAGTGACAAAGGAGTTCAGGTCCCTTTCTCTAAAAGCCCTCAGCCTATGGCTGTAGTGTCAGGTCTATTTACAGGAGAACTGATGAGTATGGAAAGAACTAGGAGGGAAACATGAACCTGCTTCATGTAGCGATGTGGTGAAAAAATAGATCCCTCTGGAGACCTGGAACTGAACTGCTGTCCCAAGGTTAGGGAAGCTCCACTACCTTCAGTAGCCTCTGGGAAGGCAACAGGTACAAGTCTCCTTTAGCAAAAAGGACTATGCAGGGCAGAAGTCTTTCCAGGCGCCCACTTCTCTTTCCACTTGTTTGTAGCAGATATCAAACAGATCACATCTGATCATCAGCAATGTACCTGGCAGGCTTCCTGCACCCTGCCCTTCCCTCTGCAGCTGCTGCTTTAGAGGAATCTGGACATCTTGTGAATGAGTCTGTCTGCCCCTGCTGCAGTTGCTGTGTCCCTGGCTTCGGGCGCGGCCTTGGCTAAAGCTGCCTGAGGGGCTGCTTGGGGACTTGGCAGGCTAGTGCTGCTATCTGTGCCTCAGGCAAGGGTATGGAGTAGGGGGCAGGAAAGTGTGTGCATGTGTGTATGTGGCAGGGGCATGAGGTTAGGGGGACAGGCATGTGAGGAGCAATCTTCAAATTTGTTGTCGCCCCTCCTCTGAATCCGGTTAGGGGCTCACCTAGTCTGTCACCTTCATGTACTACTCCACTGTTTAAAACCCAGGCCATGTGGGCTGTCTCTGCACCCCATGGTCCCATGCGTGCCGACTGGGGGAATGTGGAGTAAAGCATGGATTTGGCTTACCCCCACAGCATTTGCTATGATGTTGGCTCTATGTCAGTGAAATCTTAACATCTGTAAATATTTCTGTCCTCCAGAGAAGATATTGCCTGTGCTACATTATCTATGAAAAATCCTTGCCCCAAAACCTTATTTTTGGCTCCATTAACCTAAAGAACTCGTCTGAATGCTCCATTTGCCTTTTAAATAAAGAACGAATGATTGTTCAGGACTTACATCCCTAGCATTTTGTGTTGCTTTCCTCATTATGAGAGGAACATAAGGGTCCCTGATCATTATTTCTGACTCTGTCATTAGCAAAGGTCTGGAAAGCCATGTTTTCACTCCATTAGCCTTCAGAAATAAAAAGAATGATTGCATAAGTTAAGAATAATTATTTCAGCCAGCTTTTGTCAATGTTTTGCTGTGGAACAGGCTAGGGCATGAACATGGGCTGACAAATTAATTTCTATTATTTGCATTTTCAAGAAAAAATACCATGTTCAGGACTCATTTAGCAATACAAATGGCTTTATTTGTGGTTTTATGTGCTTCTCTGGTCACTCATGACAAACATTGAGAAGCTTATTGTTTCCCCCATGAAATCTGCCAAGGCTGCTGTGATTTGCACTTGGAGCACTGTATGAAACAGAAATTCCTGGATCTGTCATAGTCCTGTTGTTTCTCTGAGGTGTGTGGATACTTATGTTAACCAGGCCTTCTTTCTCTAATGATACCTTTTCATAAAGATGTTGAAATTCGCTCTTATATGACTCCATGATGGCATATAAGTCAGGTGATGGGCCAGGTGATCTGAATAGGACCCTTTCCACATTCAGAGCAATTTCTTCTTCACCGTAAAGAAAGGATGGAGTGATTCTACCTTTCTTCCTGTTAGAAAACCAAAATGCAACCCTTTTTCTTCTGGATACAATATTAATACCTGCTAGAATTCTGATGAGATCTGGAATAACTCAGCAAGACATGCTCACCACAAAATAGGGCTCACACAGCATGGCCTCTTTCACAGTGTCTTCAAATGAGGCAGCAAACAGGAGTGTATAGAAACGGGGAAGTGAGTCAGGGCTAGAGAGATGGAGCCTCTCTGTCCCACCACTGTTCCCTGTCAGTGGGGACAAACTGCTTCACAGCGCCTTGAGTCAGCTCCTGCAACTGCCAAAGGAAGATGATGGGTCCTAGGATGGTACGAGAAATAGTTCAGGCATATTAGCAGTCTCGGAAAGAAAGCACTAGAGAAGAAGTATTATTTCTTATTTTGAGTGAAGTTGCTCTTTGATTGCTGAAGATGGTAAAGGTAATTACAATGCATTTGAGAGGCTGGAGTGAACCTGAGTTGATGGAGACTGTTGGGTCCCCTTTTCCCACTGGAACAGACTTTTAAACCCCTTCTTGAAAATGACTAATGAGCCAGTTGACATGAAGAAGGTCTTCTATAGACCAGTGCAGCTCCCTTTGCAGCAAGAGGAGTTGTTCAACAGGAGAGTTCAGTGAAGTTAGGAAATAATAAAAAGTTGTCAATGAGAAGTTGTGAAGTGAATTTCTTTTTGGTTTTGCAGGGTTTTTTTTACAGGGATCTATGATTTCTGAATGAGATGCAGATTACAGCATGACAGCATAGATATCTTCTGTGCACACAGGGCATTCAAAAAGAGACGGGGTGATGAGCACAGAAAAGAAAACCTACATGACGCTATGAAAGGTGTCATGATACTAGGCCAGAGTTTTATGTTAATTGCACGTCTTGTTTTCCTTAGCCCTGAGTGTGCTAGTTACTAGGGGAGGAAAGAGTTCAAAATCTTGACTCCAGCAGGCCCACGAAAGCCTGCATTCATTCACACTTAACTGTTAACCTAAACCATAAGCTGAAAGACAAAGAAAGATGTCCTCTGACAGCGCTGTAAAACAATGATCACACTCCCTATCTCCTCTAGACAATCTTCGTGGAAGCCAGGCAAGAGCATCTAAGATAGAAGAGGCCCCTGACCAGCAGGGTCAAAAGGACAGCATCAGTCCTGAGACACAGGGATTCATCTTAGCCTTGAGATTGACCTGAACTTTAAAGTATCTGAGTCCAAGCATGTTAAGAATAAGAACTGATACATGTCACACTAGCTCATAAAAGCAGGCACTGGAGAAGCTGACTTGACTGCCACTTTTTCTGGAAGATTCATGGTACAGGCAAAGACCTCATGGAAATAGTCCAGAGAGGCTATGGAGGGTGGCTAGGGGGCTGTGAGATTTGGACCAAACCTACAAACCTACATGAGGCAGGAACTCATCGAATCATCTGAGCAGATGTTTTGAAGCATTTGGATGACAGGAAACTAGACCTCATGATAGATATCAAGGCTAGAGTTATCACAAAAGAAAGCAGAGTGGAAGTAAAGGTGGAAGATGAAAGAAGAAATATTATGTTAAGGGCTTCTACAAGGTCAGACTGCACCATTTAATGGTCTCTTCTGACCTCAGATTCCACATATCTTTGCAGGGTAGAGAGAATTTTTCCGCTCTCTCGTTTGCTGTG
The DNA here is from genome assembly GCF_036370855.1 of Dromaius novaehollandiae. Classification (NCBI taxonomy): domain Eukaryota; kingdom Metazoa; phylum Chordata; class Aves; order Casuariiformes; family Dromaiidae; genus Dromaius; species Dromaius novaehollandiae. Next base: position 94,198,958 of record NC_088100.1, on the reverse strand, counting down.
CTCCGACAAAATACTTCAAAGTAAATTTGGAGATGGTGTTTTGCTACAACAGTCCTTCTGCATGGCCCAGAACCACAAGGAGCTCCTTTCTGCTGTGGCACAGACCCTCTTGTTCTCACCTTTGGATTGCGGAGCACTTCTGTGTAAACTTCCTCTGCCGGTGGATTCAGATCCTGGGTTGCTGAAGCAACTTTGATGAAATGTGGCTGCATTGTAATTAATAAATACACTAATGGAGTCTTCATTGCAGTATTAGGACGTTTTGAAATTTACTCTGGGAAACCTTTCAGCACCATTAAATCCACCTTTGTCACAAGATAAAGTGCTGTTCATAATAGGCTCATTAACATTCTGACTGCAATTCAACCCATCCATTAACAGCTGGCAGGCAGGATTTTCCAAAAAGACCCCAAGAAGCATTTTTCCTGACCAGGGGCTGGCTTCCTGAATGTGTCTGCTAGTCCAGTGTGGGATGTTTTGTGACAGGGAGCTTTCCTGATAACTTCCCTGTGCCATTTAAATGTACTGCCAAAACCAGCTGTAATCAGTTAGGGATCTGGAAGAATCTGCCAGGAGTTCCCACCCTGCCACTCGGGTGTTTATTAGAATCAGAAGCTGCCATGAGCAGAAGATGCCAGCCCCATGCATTGGCCATGGGCATTTTCTTTCTCTCTTCCGCGTGGCTGACTTTCGTTTATAACCCAAATATCAGCTGCTTTGATTAAGTGCATTAAAGCCGGACGTGCTGATTAGCAGTGAATGGTTAACAATGGCCTTTCAGTGGTGGCTAATAGGCTTCCAAACTTAATCTCTCTCTCTTTCTGAGATAAAGAATAGATAATTCTTCCAGCGACAATGATTACATAATAAAGTTTGTGTTTGCTCTGTGCTGATAAGCTATGAAACTTGGTTTCACCCAGTGGCTCTTTAGAGGCCCCAGAGCTGGGGTGTTGCCAGCTCAGGATTTTACTGAATCTCTGATGTCTTGCAGATCTGTCTCCTGGAGCCAAGTGATTACAAGGAATTAATGCCTCTGATCATTTCTTCTTTCTAAAACAGCAAATCTCCAGCCAGCTAGTCATAGGGAAATACGGACTAAGGCAAATTGAAATTGTCCCTAAGTAATCCACTTGAGCTTACAACTTTTGGACAAAGCCCATGACTTTGGGGGCCATTCATTGATTTGAATAATGATTGTTGCTTCTGGGTCTGGCACATCCACAGCAGGGGAGAGAGCTATAAAACTGCCACTGGGCTGCCAAGCTCAGCACAGAGGCTAAAGATCGGGCCATAAAGATGACTTCCAGGCATGGAGAACAGATTTCTGGACAGGATGAAATCCTCTGGGTGAAGGGGGTGAATGAGAAGCTTGATCCAAAGATCTGAGGCTTCAAGCAGTCATATTTTAGCAGCCCGATGCAAAGTGCTGTGACCTCCCTGTTCACCCAAGAACAGCTGAGCATTGATGAAACATGCATTTAGTCTTTATTGGGAAGGATGCAGAAAACAAACCATACTGGGTTCAAGAAACCACAGTACCTGCTGAGATGGTAAATGAAACAGGGAGATCCTGCTTTGTTTCAGTACAGGCCTGCCATGGCAGGAACCCTCATTCCCTGTGCCCTGTGCCCTTACCATGATATGGAGAGCAGTACTCTACTGCCATGGCTTTGTGTCACTGGCATAAATGGGTGTCCCACAGCTGTGAAATTCAGGAGTCACCTTTTGCTTCTTGAATCCTGGAAGAAAAACTGTTCTCTTTTCCTGAACTACCTCAGCTCAGGTCTTGACTTTTTGCTCCTGAGCTGCCTGTCAGGAGGTTAGATCTTTCAGAGATGTCTCTCAGATCCCTCTTGACCAGCCCTAAATACAAGGTCTAGAATAAGTAGTGTGTAGAGCTAGCAGCACATTCAGCAAGAAAACTCTAGTTTTGAGAAGGACAAGCAGCATGGCAAAGCAGAGTATACATCCCACTGCTGGAGTGTAATGTGATTTAGTGGACAAATGGCAGGAGATTATAGTTAGGTTTTACAGCTGCTATATGTGTTAGTTCTTAAACAGTATTTTAAGTCTTGCTTCTTTTGAAACGTCAGGCTTCAGAGGAAAGCTGTTTTCCTATAGGATCTAGCACTGTGTGTTCAGGTTGTGGGATATTATTAAAAAAAAGTCAAAGCAGTGTTCATCCCTGATGTATTAAGCCTCATTCAATTTGGATTTTTGCATTTTCTCCTGCACAGAATTTCTGGACCTTTCTGTCCTGCCTCTGGTATTCCAGCTGTTCACATTTCCTTGGCTCAGGCTTTATGAAGTGAAGCTGAGAAGCAGAGTTCAGTGAAACCAAGAGAATTTGTAATTAGCTCCACGTTTTTCAGAGAAAATATTATACATGCATCCCACAGTATGCTTTGCTTTAACAGTGTGGCACAGTTCCTGTAATCATGCCTTATCAGTTTGTTGAGCCTGTATCTTTGTAGGAGCTGTATCCCTACAGGTCTCCTATAGAGGAAACAAAAGATGCTCTTTATATTCACAGCTGGGCTGTCCTGAGCCTCTCTTCGAAAATCAGAGAGATCAATTATTTTTTTCCTTCTTTATTTTAACCCACTTCTGCATTGCTGATTTTAATTGGGAAACAAGACTCTCACCCAGGCAGAGGGCAAGGTTGGGATTTACTCGAGATCTGTTTCTTACAAAATATTGAATTCCTTACCAGGCTTTGCATTCTGCTTCTTTCCCTTTGGAGAAAGATTTTTTTTCCTTCCAACTCCATTTGGCCTCTTTTTACCTTGTGTGTCTCATACCCTGAGTGGCTTTAACTCACTAAGACAGCAGAAAACCACCCTGGAAAATAGGATCATAACCTGCTAGGCTAATGATTAGTGTAGTTCACTGGAGGGTTTGGTGGACAAGAGCTGGCACAAGGGAAGAGATGGACCTCAGGGTCAGGAGAAGGAGAGAGGTAAAGACAAAAGGGAGGGGAAGAAGGTGTCTCCCTTTTAGCAGAAACAGCTGTGTTACCTCAGCTGTCCATTCCCAAAGAACAAGCCTTAGTCTTGCCCATAATGGAGCAAGTTCAGCAGTGAAGGAGTTAATTGCCCTTTCTGGCTACAGGGTTCATTTTTAAAATGGAAAAGCTGTTTTCTTTATATCTAATATGTTATTAAATACAAGCAGGATCTGGTCTCCCTGAAGACCTCTACATTCTTCTCTACGCGTTCCCTTCCCCCTTCCCCTTGCACAGTCACAGGCTGTTTCTGCTCACAGACAGCAAGCACGAGATGCTCTGAGATCTGAGTTTAGAGCCAGTTTTGCACGTACAAGTGGAAAAACTTTTGTCATTCTAATTGACCAGCAATTCTTTTTTGTATAACTGGGGAGGCAAAAAAAAAAAAAAATCTATCTCACTAAAACCCTGCTTCCAGCATTTTGTCCTCCAAGGTTTACATTCATCATGTGTACTTTTTTCTGCTCAGGCTGCTTCTCAGCGCTCCATGTTGTCTTTTACTGAGTATAAAAATGATCTGTGTTGACACAGGACTGAGTGGGCACTTTGTGTTATCAGCTCCAGCATTTGCCCATGTCCTTTATTTCAAGCAACAAAAGTGTATTTCACAGCAAGGCGGTTTCTTGAAAGGCTTTCCACTGACAATTTGTCTAAAAAGAGCTGCTGCTAGAGAAGGCAGAAAGCTGGATTTCTTCAATCCATTCAGCAAAGTTATTGAGGAAATTGTTCAGGGCTTTGAGGCCGCTGCTGCAGAGCTTGGTGTGTGCTGTACTCCCAGGGCTTCTGGTCCCATTGGTTAATGGGATGGGGAGCACCCCTTTCCCATTGCTCACTGGGGAGCTTCACCCCGGAGCAGTGTGAGGGTCCCTGGGAACTTGGGCAGGAAACCGCACTGCTTCATATAAGGCAAATCACTCCAGTCGGGGAAGTCTCTGCACTTCAGTGCAGAGCTAAGATTTTCTTCAAAGGCATCAGGCAAACCCGAGTCCTGAGCTGGCCTCATCTGAGCCCAGTGCCCATGCTCGTGTCCCACACAACTGGCTAGCTGTGAGGCTCTCCACACCTAGTGCTGTAACCCAACAGCTCTGCTAGAGAAAACACTTCTTTAATACTTTTTCCCTGGCTCTTGGATGAGATCATCAACAGCCTCTAATCTGCCCTGCTCTTCCCTCAGCTGGCCCTTGCACGACAGCCTTGCTGGGCCACCCCAGCTTGCATTAGTCCTCAGTGAGCAAGGGTGTGCTTGCTGTGCACAGTCCTCTCCTCTTCAGCAGCAGGCTGCTTTCCACTGCTATTGGTTTAACTGTTCTTAATTATCCTCTTTAGACGTCTTTGCAGAATAACCAGCAGTTAATTACAAACAAGCAGACCAATTGATGTTTTAGGAAAGGAAAGAAAGGTGACAGACAGAAGCAGGGACTGAAGCTGAAGCAAAATTTAGTGGTGAGAACGGCTGGTGGCAGGCAGCTGTTTGGATTAGAATGTGAAGATGGATCAGAGGGATTGTGGCAGTACCCAAAACTTTTCTTCTTTCCTCCATCCCTAAAGCATATTCATTTGGCAGTTTGCTTCTGCAGCGCCACCTCCATTGTAAGCTAATGCAGCTTAGTTTTATGGGCAATATTGTTAGATCCTGCCAGTCTGTTGGACAAAGACTCACTAGAGAATGGCAAATTAAAAGGCTAAAAAAGCAGTGGCAATGCTGCTGCTTTTCCTGGAGTTGCCCAGATGTTCCCAAGTGTTTTGGAGGAAACCTGAGAGAGCCCGCAGGCTGAAGGTATGCTCCAGAGAGATGAAGGCTTCACAAACATGGCCCTGGCATGAGGAACAATCCCATGCAAGGTCTTCCCAGGAGCATCAGACATGTGTGGGAGAGAACTGGTGAGCCTGAGGCTGACGTTTTACTTCCAGCACACAAGGGCTGGCACTTTTTAACTTTTGCCCCGCTTACTTACATTTTGATGCTCCCATTAGCAATCAAAGGGAATTAAAGGGCTGTATCTGTTGATTTTTATGATTTTCTGGTTGCCATGTTATTGGGGGATTTTTGTCTTTTTTTTTTTTAATTAGTGAGAGTTGGTTTTTTTTTTTTAATGATGCTTGCTCAGTACCCTGAAGGCTTGCGGTGGTGGTGTTGCATGATACAGCTCTCGTTATACCTCCCCGTGACTGCAGAGCCACCACTTCGTGTGTATCATTTGCCGGGGGGCGAGAGGGATCCTGGTGGCTGCCCTGCGGGCGGTGCCACTGCCGCCGTAGCGGGGAGCTGCGGGGCCGGGCCGGGCCGGGCTGGGGCAGCAGAGGGCAGCGCTGCCCGGGGAGCCCCCGCTGAGCCAGGGTGGCCCTTTCCGGACCATCAGCAGGACGTGACCTTCCAGGCTGCGCCAAGCACTCTATATTATAGCACTGCTTCTGCCGTGTGCCTTTGTGGTGTTTTGCTGGGGCCTAAAATATTAATTAAAAAAAAAAGCCCTTTTACAAGGCACCACTATATTAAACTTATAATGCTATAAACCGGCACCCGTAAAACTGTAACTCGGTGACTGAGTGTTAGACAAACCTGACATGCTGCTGTGGGAACGACAAGGATCTTAACAAACTGCATCATATAAAAGTTTCTGCAATGTACATGAAATGTACTATTTTGTGCCCCTATTAGCTGCTTTTTACAATATTTTCAGGGACAAAAAACTAAAACTGGCAAGCAATTCACACAACCAAATCAATTCAGAAAAATAAAAGCTGACATGAGCTTGCATCCAAAAAGTGAATGAAGGTTCAGGCTTCTTTATTGGTTTGTTTGCTTAGTGACAGTGGTTTGAGAAAGCTGGTTTAATTTAAAAATATTTTTCTTTCCAATTTTTTTCATTCCTTTGCTTCTTGCATGTAGGTTGGGATGGGCACTGATGTACAATGAAGACAGGCAAGACTGGTTCTTCTGTACAATACTTTCAGTCTAATCTCTAGATTTCTACCCCTCAAAGGAAAAAAAAAAATCTGTTTTGGTCCCTACTGCTTTATTTTCACAGATGACCTCAAGGGGCTTATTGGCGCCCTGGAAAAATATCCTTTTGATCCGAGCATTTTATTTTGACCTTCGAAGTGTCAAGTTCTGCCTTTCTCCTCTTCTGTATAGGAACCCTGGCAAGAACTTTTGCAATCATAAATAGTCATGTCATTATACAGCAATAACACGGGCTGTAGCTCTCTCTCTGTATTAGAGGTGGGCAAGGGTATGCAGCTTGTTAGTCTCCTTTTCTGTGTGAGGGAACGGAGAGCTGCAGTTCATTTTGAAGTTTCATGCAACATCACAAATCAGGTCCTCTGGCAAAGAGGGGAAGCAAACGCTGAATATTCTGAAGTGAGTAACTACCTGTAGTGAAGAAAATCCTTTAATGTGAGCACAGTGTAGGTAATGCAATATTTATTTACCACAGAGAAACTGTAAAGAGCATGGCATTGATTTCCTGGCTTCTATTTTTCAGGTCAGTTTCATGGGGTTTGGCCTGCTGGGAGGATTTTTGGAGACGCATTTGAATAGCTGGATGCTTCAGCACTGACCCTGCGACCTGAGTGAGGTTTGCTGCTTGCCAGTATTCCTGGAATGACACACAGGCTCTGTCTGGAGTCAGGCCAGGACATTAGATGAAACTGCTTTTGTGGCACTTCTGCTCTTGATGGCTGGAGGACAGATTTCCCAATGTATCTCTCTGCAGCACTTGACTCTGCTGACCACAAACTCCTGCTGGCCCCTGCTGAGGAGGGGGTTGCAGTCCAGCTGGAAAGGTTCGGTGGGAAATGCCCAGTTAGTAGCAATGTGAAAATGTGGCCCCTCTGCTAACTCCTGGCTGTGGTACTGTCCCACAAGGACCGATGCTTTTCTCTTTTTTGCTGACCCAGTTGGACATGAAGTCATTAAGATTTGGGAAACACCTCTGAAGTCCAGACCTCTTCAAGAACACAAGCTCATTGAGCCGTACCCTCCTCTCAAGTTTTAAGCAAATACATAGTCAAGTTCAAAGTCTCAGTCTTTTAAAGACTTAGTAGCCTGGATCCAAAATATCTAAAAAAACACCATCTAAATTGTAAGAGGGCATCTCCCTTTCCCACCACAGTGAAAGATCAGGTGGGAAAAAAGGTGTCTCTCTGATAACCTCCTCCAGTGTTGTAAGCATTGGTCAGTGTCTTTCTGAAATACAGCAGAAAATCTCCTCACCTAGGAACAGTAGTGCTTTCCATACAGAGATGCCAAGCATCTGCAGCTTTCTTTGAACTTCTCAAGAGCAGGGGATATTCACTGCCTCTGGAAAATAGCTCTGTTGTGACTAAAGCAAGGGAGCACAGTGACTCACCAGCAGGGTTGGGACTGGCCTTCAGGGGTTTCTGCTTTCCCGTCCCACACATTGGCTGCTAAATAGTGGAGCCCTCAGTGTGATGGCAGAATAGCGTGATTATTGGTGCAGTGTATAATCATTCTCTCCCCTTCTTTTTATACACACACATATACACAAACAGAAGTACATATTTCTGTCTTTATTTTTGTCTAAAGCCATAGACTTTCTAAAGAGCTTTAAAAATGTCAAGTGAATTCTGAATAAAGAGGTGAAAAGAACCATTCTGTGATATTCACAGCGTTGTAACACTAACAGGAGAGACAATTCTTGGCATTCGTTGGTACTGAAGTTAATTGCAGTCATCTCGGGTTTAAAGACCTTGTGTTATTGATTGGGGTGTGTTAGCAACAGGAGGGATTGACTCTAACATTAAACTGGAATTTAGCATGTACAGTGGGTTGTCAAGAGAAAGAAACAAGAACAAAGGAAACTATTATTATCTTTTATTATTATCTTTTAATTCTCCCCATTTTCTTTCTGCATGCTCTCTCTCTCTCAGCCCTCTCTGTTTCAATAATTACAATAATCAACTTACAATGATAACAGAAATAATCTCTTGCAAGATAGCTAAACAAACCACACGTTATCTGTTCTGAACTGTGCTCACTTACAGTAGATGTATCACTTATGGAAAAGCCAATAAAATTTTAATTAAAAAAGCATGTAGGTTGTCAGTTAAGTTGCAAAAGGGTGTGTGACTGCATGCAAAGTGGTCCATAAATTGCTTGGTATTTGACAGAACAGGTAGGAGAGCAGAACCATCCCAAACAAAATCAAACCGAACCCAACCTTCCCGATCTGAGGAACTCTATTTATATTGCTCTATAAAGAGCACTAATTGCCTGGGAATTAAGAAGGGGGAGGGGAAAATCCTACCTTGAGTGACAATCACATCTGCCTCCACCAGTGCTGGTAGCAAGTGCTGCAAAACTTAATTAAAGATTTTACATGCCACAACCACAGCACTGGATTGATAGCTCTGGATCCTGAGATAAAATAAAGCTCTCCCACACTGTGTCAGTAGTATACCTTCAACCTTACTCTGGAGGCATGACCGCCAGAGATTAAGAGGATGTTTGGTCTCCCTGGTATATTCAGGGCTTGGCCTCTGTGATAAGACTGAAAGCAAGAGGACTGATGAATGCCAGCTGATAGGCAGGTGTTTGTCTCAGAGGAACAGGGCTGTAGATAACTACCTAGTCATGAGTCACAGTGGCTTAAGAGGACTCTGGTATGTTTGTGCAAGTTGTTTGTCCTGGAAATGTGAAGAATATATTGCATAAAAACTGTTTGGCATTGAAAACAGTCAAAAAGAAATGATTTCTGCGCAAGTACGATGAACACGAAACAGTTCTTTAGCTGACCAAAGTGGAGGGTTTGTTGGAGCCAGTTACAATATGAAGAAAGTCTTCTACACCATGTAGGGTCCTGAGTTTGCTGATCTCCCCTTAGTCTTTATCTTTTGTGGTTCTGATGTAAATGCTCATCTGGTCTGCCTGCTGCCTGACTTTGCACTGTGGCTGGCCAAGAACTGTTGCTTCAACAGTTACTTTGCAGATAGAAGTGCATAAGCTGCACTTAGAGTTTTCTCTAAGCTCTGCTGCTGCAGGGTATCACTGGGAGGAAATTTTGGCAGTGATGGGAAGATCAGCATGGATCAACGGTTATGCTTTGCACTGTTCTCCCTTGGTGAGTGGGCAACTGCCTTCTGGGATTGTATTCTAATACAGAGACAAACCTTTGGATAACAACATGATGAAGTACCTCTGTGGTGCGAGGACATCCTGAGATAGCATCTGAAATTCCTTCCTCCTGGTTCAACCTTTAACTTCAGGTGTAATGGGTGGATATGCCTACCACAGATTGCTGAAGACATACCTTCAAATGGAGAGCAGCAAGGCCATGAGATGAAAGGCCAGATTTGCTCTGGGAGGACATTGCTATGATACACCAGCTATCATATGGCAATGAGTTTTGAAGCTGTTATAAACAGATAATGCTTACATAGTGCTCCTTACATTTAAAGTGGTCTACGGGCTATATGTAATTACAGAATCACAGCAGTCTTGCAAGGCAGGATGGTTAGGATTAGCCTCCTTTTAGACAAGAAACTGAGGCAAAGATATTAAAATGCATGACTAAGATTAGAGATGTGGGGTCAGTGAGAAAGTCAAGGTTAAAACATCAGACTTACTCATTCCCAGTTCTACGTCTAAGCCAATCAAGGAAAGTGATGTTAATGACATACTATGTCCTTTCATCTGAGGATCCCAAAATGCTTTATGTCCTGATTCACTTTCTCTATGCAGCTCTATCATAGGCTGATGGCCTTTCAAAGGCGGGCAAGTGTGGCCTTCTCCATGCTGTACGTATAGCTGTACTGCCTTCAGCTTGCCCTAGGGATGAGATGGCTGGGTTAGTTATCCTCTCAATGGGAAAGGAGCTGGGTGATTGTGCTAAAGGAATGGCAGAAGCCATCGAGGGGAGGTGGACTGCACGAGGAAGGCTGGGCATGGGTTGAGAGGATTTTGTGTAACAGAGGCTCTTATGACAGCCTCTGGGCAGGGTTGAACCTAGGCCAAATGGTTGTTAAGGGAAATCAGGAGGCAAGGAGTATCTGGGGACGCTACAATGGGAGCCATGCAAGGGGAAGACTCTCTGGAAGGCAATGCAGATAAACCCTCTTTGGGGAAAGCTGGATGGAGAAATTGGCTCAAGGGAAAATAAAAGATCGTCCTGTGTTGATTTCCTTCAGAAAGAGCATTTTTGCCATCACAGTTCTGCCGCAGGTGCTGGAAGAAAGACTGCTGTTGACTCTGGCCAGGAGAGCTGAGGCCAGCCTGAAGTCATGCGGGGACCAGGGCAGAACAAGTCTCAGGGCAAACTGGCAGCATGGGAGGCAGCCAGGTGCTAAGCGGGCCTGGCTGCATGCCCTGACACTGGGATGATGGAGATTACTGGGAGAACTGCCAAAAGAAAAGTGTTTTTGACTTTCTTACATCTCTTGTGTTGGAACTTGGATACCCCCGAGGAGCTGGATCCTTAGACAGACTGAGGGAGAGAGTTAGGAAATGACAAATGGACTATGCCTGCTGTGGCCCCCGAGGGCAGGGATGGGAAACTGAGGCAGTGTGACTAGTACCCTAGTAGCCGCAACCATGGGCCCCAGAGGCTATCTCTCATTAGTGCCTCTCCCGCCACTGAAATGTGGCACCTTCTGGCAAGTAGAAAGTAGTGGTCATCAGCTGTGGGTAGGCAATTGGAAACTGCTCAGAACAATCTCCCCAAATAAAAATGCGGGGGCATTTAGGTGACTGAAGCAACTTCTGCTTTGGAAACTGGATGTGAGAAGTATGGCATTGCCAATTACCACTGCCAACTGCCAGAGGCCTGCTCCTGAGTCCTACGGGTAGGGTCTTGCTCTTCCCTTCTCGAGGAAATTTCTACATGCTGCTGCAGCCTTTGTCAGGCGCCTGTAATGGGTCCCTGTGTAAAGTGGGGACAGTTTTCCCTGCAGCTGCTGGTGACTGGCCAATCTGACTTTTTTCCTCCTGTTTTGATTACAGAACTGCTCTGTTATTCTAGCAAGTCTGAAATTAGATACAGGTGCAAATTAACTAAGTCACAAGTGCATTACATTTGGTAATTTTTCTGTCAAGAGTCATGTTGAAAGGTTGCAGAGAATAACAAGAGCAGGCGAGAGCCAACTGGCTGGTACAGGTGTGCCTGCCACTGAGCGCGCATCCTTGTCAGTGGTGTGAAGAAGCAGGGTCTAGTTTCAAACCACATGCTGTGATTTCATTCCCTCCCTGTTAATTTTCTACCATTGATTTCATCTGCCATTCCTCATGCCTGGCTGCAACTGTCTTTTAGTACTCCAGCGACTGCCAAGATGGAGTTGTCATGGTTATGTTGCTGTCCTGGCATTTCGTGAATGCAGCAGAGCAGGAGCCTGGATCCTCCTCCTCTAACAGTGTAGGGCCCTGTTTTCTTTCCAGGTGAAAAGAGAAGCACCGTTAGCTGTCAGTCCACACTGTCATTACATGTAGATGAGGGAATCCAGTTGCATCCACCATAAAGCAGGTACATACAGCTCTGCTGTCCCTCCTTGACCCAACTACTCTTTCTCTGTGCAACTTGCAAGAGAGTGGTGGTTGCGGAGGCAGTTTCCAAGCAGTGAAGGTAATGTAATCAATTGAGCTATCTTAATGCAACTATCAGATGTGTTGCCTGTCTCCCTGGTCTCTAAGGAGATGCAAACATCTTGTGTAGAGCATGGTATAAATAGCTTAAGTGAGGTGGGTGGCATAGGACAATAAGCAGGAGAACGTGTGGAAATTTTATTCTACTGTGGCTGCTTCCAGCTGTGTAATGTTCATTTCATAGAGAGGCCATTTCTGGTTCTCAGTGACAACTTGCTAGTCACTTTATTTTCAAGGATTTTGAAATTCAAGCATGATAATGGTGGTGGTTCTCAGTTCCAGCTGCCTTCCCTGCAAACTTTCTGCCCTTATGTGCCCGAATTGGCCCAAGAGAGATTATGAGGTGCCTGAGCCATGGAGCTGAGCTCTAACTCCTCAGATGAAGCTGTGCACATATCTATCAAATCAAAGCTGAAGTATGCTGGCAGGGCAGTGTGTGGATAAAGCTTGTCCTGCTGCTGTCTCATAGATAAGCAGAGGGCTTCATTCACCAAGCAGTTAATCTGGAGTGCTTTCACCAGCACTAAATCCATACTATTTATTTAAAGATTAAATTAATGGTTCTATGCAAATTTGCAAATTAGTTAAGGACATAATTGAATGAAATGAAAAGTATGGTGCTGCACAAAGCTAGGCAGGGAGACCATTTTGGGACTGAGTTTCCCCTTGCTATAGCATTCAGACAGCTTCTCACCCAAGTGGAGCTGGGCTTTTTGCCTTTGCTGGGGTATATGCAACAGGGCTTCACCACCTGCTCCCTCACCTGAGTGCTGCTACATTAGAAGGAATAAGAAGGAATTAGAAGTAATATTGCTCATAGCCATGCAGAGCATGCTGGAAATGTCTGGCCAGTTTGGGTCCCTATTTTAGGAGAAGGGAAAATTAGCACCAAGTGATCACTTTTGGTCACTTCTTACTCAAAAATCACGTGCTACCATGACTGCAAAAAAGAACAAGCAGTTGCGGGACTGGTTTCAACAGTATTTTCTTAAAGGAGTCAAAGGTAAATACTCACTTAGTGCAGCCGCTGTGAGCTGTTCATAGTGTTTCATCCTGGAACAAGATCTTTCCTTTCCAGCTCATATAGCCAATGCTGCCTTCTGAGAATGCAGGGTGAGACCATCAGAGCAGCTGCTCTGGGTGAGACCCAGTATCCACTTGGAGTATCTGGCAGCAGCTGATGCCTGGAGAAGCCCATAAAAATAAAACAACTATGTGGTGATGCCTCCTGGGTGCTTTCTCCTTGTGACTATGGGACCTCTTGAGTCAGAGGTGGTATTGAAGAACAGTGACAAACTGGTTCTCATTTGCATACTACACTATGCACCATCTGACTCCTGAAATAGCTATGTTTTCTCCCTCTGCACTTCCTGAAACCTTCCTCAGCCCAGTGGAATTTGGTGAGGTTATGGAATACTTCCACTTCTCTCCATCTTTTTGTTTGTAGCTTAAATCTCTCTATAAAGCATTTTAATTGTGGCATGTCTGCAGTACAGAAACTTTCTGAGGATTAGATGAGAACAGCATAGTTAGTGGCCAGGCACTCTTAATATAAGGATCAACCCATAACTCCCTGACACAAAAGAGTCTTACTCCTCTCATATATTTTAGAAGTGAGAATGGTAGAAGTCATCTATGAGGAGCTGAAGAGATGTGATTCATTTACACAGGAAAACACAAGAAGAGTGGCAAACAGTCACTGAAGTTAATTAGTCCTTTAGAGTTTCATGTGAACACCCTGGTTAGTGTTCAGCTCCCCTGAGGGGTACCACTGCAAAGGTTTCTCACCTCACACTCATCTTTGCTTGGAAAGGGGGTTGTATATGTGAGGATGAAAGGGAGATGGGACAAGGGACATAGACTGGTAAATACGTGGAGTAAGGAAATAATAGCTATAACCTTCTTTTGCATGGGGGCACCCTAGACCAGCTAATGTATCCAAGGCCAATTCTTCTCTGACTTTCAGCTCTGCTTTCTGGATCAGCTTTAGAGCCCTCCCTGTCCCCTGGCTCCTGTTTATTTGCCACAATAACACCTCTGAGCAAACTAGAATTATTCTATAGCTAATGTCCTGATTTCTCTCTTTGAAGTTGCAGGATCTCTAATCTGTTTTCACTTATGTTACTGATTCTGCTGTGGCTTCTGGCTAACCACACAAACTGTTTTATAACCTTGTCAGCTTTGTTCGTGCTGACAGCGTTAGAGCCTTTACTTACCCATAGCTACTTCTCTAATGCCAAAGTCTATGTTTGAATCCTGATCTCCAGAACTGAAAGGTTAATTCTCCAAACCCACTCACATCTCTTCTTGAGAAACATCTTTTCTGACCGTTCTCCACTGTACTATCACAGTGTTGGGAAGAATGTAGAGAGTTGCCCTTTTAAGATAATGACATTAAACCGTAGGTCTAAATTCACTTTACATGACACAGATTTTGTTACTGCTCTTGCAGCTTTTCTTATTGATTTCTCTGGAGCATCTCATGGCATCCTTATATCTTAAGGGTTACAAAAAGAGTTCAAAATGGTGAAGAGTGGAAAGATTTCTTGCTCTTTCTGACCATTGCTTTCTTCTGAACGTGCTCTCTCTAGGTAACTAGTCACTAGGACAAACTCATCTGGAGATGTCACTTAAATTGTGTATACCATTTATGCCATTCTAAATGATTGTGTTTTACTTGGGGACATCATCCACTAGAGCAGGAGGCTGATGGTCACTGGCTTTTGTCACAAATTTACTATCTCAATGGCCTTGTTTCCAGGAAAGGGTGTCTTGGTGCTAGAGCAAATAGATTGTAGTCTTGTGATGCATTAATTATACAAACTTTTAAACTACCTCTTATTCTAGATAGACAGAAACATTAACTACATACGCAGCCCCTTTACATTGGAATGACTTCACAATTTTAACATGGCACCAATTAAAAAAAAAAAAAAGTTCCTGAGATAGAGGCCAATAACAAACTGGACATGTGTATGTAAGAATCTAAAGATACCCATACTGTGCCTGTCCAAAGGTCCATGTAACACAGTATCTTTTCTGTGTCAGCAGCCAAAAATGCACCTTTCAAGAAGACTATAAGATTAGTGTAAGCAGCTAGTGATACTTTCCTGCATCTTCTCCAGCCTCCTCCAACCTCTTGTGACTCAGCATTTCTTGTGCCAGATGTCGTTTCTTTATATTTGGCAGTGGTGGCAGACTGCAAAAAACGGTGCTGTTGTATCAAAAAGAGCCCCAAAACCTTTCATAAGGAGTGTTACGACTGTTTTGGGGACCCTTCTGACCTTTTTTTTCTTTCTCTTTTTTTTTTTTTTTTTTTTTTTTTTCTCCTGAAATATCCAGAATGTCTCCTTGACTTCAGTTGTGGGGAACACGATTTATTTACCATAGGCAGAGGGCAGAAAAACACTATGCTGGGATTTGAACCTGCTGCTCTGGGTAGTCTTGATGTTCAGCTGAGCAGTTCATCTCCTTGACACAGAATTTAAAAAGCAGTGCTGGAAATTAGGCGTTCGTCTTCACTGTTGAAAGAGTTGTGTTCATCTATGCAATGCAAGGAGATCTGGCAGAGTCTTTAGAGGCTACATGTACCAAGTAAAGCTAGGATTAACTTTTTCCGTTTCTGAAGGTGTTACAGGACAGAAACTAGAGGTCTGGAGAGGATGAAAGCACTGAATGTATTAAGCCTGTGCTCTGAAAACTAAAATCAATCAGCTGCTCTTCTTAGACATACCTTGCCTTTCTGTTCTCTTGCTTTTGGGAATATAGTGTGAGCACTAAATGGATTAAGAGGATGACCCACCATCCTGAAAAACTGAATATCTACGCATATCTGACCGATAGCATTTTCAGAACATGCATTTTCCTTTGAAATGTGGATAGACCACAAAGTACTGGGCCACAGGTCTGCTTTGGTACAGCAGTTTCTGTTTCCCTTTGTGCAGTTTGCCCATGGTCCTGTTCTTTTGTATCTTCACACAGACTAAAGCAAGTTGCCTTTAAAGTCTCTGTAGTTAGGAGTTCTCTGCAGCATCACAAATTTAACTCTATACATAAGAGATGCAGGTTGCTTCTTCAGGCAGGATAAAACTGTTGCATCCTGAATCTCACTACATGGATGCCCATATCAAAACAATGGCCTGTTTCCCTCTGTTCCTCCTCTTTCAAATTGAAGCACAATGGGCCAGTGACAAGATTAGATCTCACAGAACTTTAAAAACTGCCGTATCTCTGGAGAGGTCCCTTGGATTTATGAACTCGGGGATTCACACAGCAACTGTTTAATTTCTAAAGTGTTAACTGAAATTTACTATAAATGTGATTTCATGCCAACACATTTTTGTTGTTGTTACTAGGGCAGCTCTTCCATAGTTACTCTTTTGGTTCCCATGATGACTGCATTGCTACCAGAGTCTGAGACGATAAAATTGCTATGTTGACAGATTTTGATTGACTGTTGATACCGGTTGGCAGCAGAATGGAAGCCTTTCCAATAGGTTAATATGTATATTTTCAGGAAGAAAACAAAGAGGCACAAATTAGTTTTTGGTGCAGTTAAATTTTATTAGCAACAGAAATGAGAATTCACATGAAAACAGCTGGCAGCCTGGAGGCTGCCGGGGAGGCAAGGAGTGAAGTGTGGCTATCCAGCTTTCTGGGGGCCTCTATATCTTGTTGTTTGATGTCCATTTTAGAGAAAGAGCTGTTGTCAGGGATTAGAACATTACCTTTCTAAAGCAGCTACCTGGTGCACCTTCCTGGGGCAGGTGGCAGAGGTATGAATTCAGCTGAACTGCTCAGGAAGCCATGGCACTTTGGAAGATGATCTACTACTAAATTACTGGATCTACACTGAATACTGTGCTTCTCTAAGCAAAGAAAACACAGCCACAATATTGGAGGGATCTAGATTTTGACTAGCACCTGGAGCAGCAGCTGGAGCAAAAGGTTTTGGAAATAGCAAGTGAAGGGAAACGGATCTTGGTTGGGAGGCTGAAGAGAAGCCACAGCAGGATGGTGCCACATGCTCCCTTGCCTCTTACTCTTTCTTGGTCCACACCTCCACTCTGGGCCATGTTGGGCCTCACTGCACTGGTCTCTTGAACTGGTGCAAATGTTGTACAAGTTTGTTGAGTGAGTCTTGTGTGTTTGGCAGCTCTGGTGAAGAAATCCAGCCAGTTTTTTGATGCACACAATCATTCTGGAAGCCCTGAAAAGACTAGCAGCCCAGGGATTAGAGTCCCCAGTTAGCTGGGGACAGCCCTAAAATGTAGAACCCTGTCTGGCAGCCTCCAAAAAGTTCTTCAGCAACCGTTTTGTCCCACAGGTTAGACATTGCACAGGGCTCAAATTACTGTTTCATATTAGCAGGGAGTGCCTGGCTCCTGAGACTGTTTCCCTTTTGCCTCCTCTCAAGTGTGTCTATGGAAATGTACTTATTCTGAGCATCACAGCGGGCAAATGGAGGAGTGGAGTTTGGACTCTGAACTGACTCAGAAGAAAGGTGAAATGTGCTCTGTGACATGTAACTTGCACAGGGGACCTGGCCCTGCTTTATGTTTAAAAATACCTGGTTATTGCCAGGGCCAGGATTATGCACCTAGCATGCCTGTATCTGAGCTGTGGTGCACTCAGTGCATTGAGAAACATTGGGGATATTAAAGAGCTAAGGTACTCAGGGCAACACCAGTGATGGGTCTGGTGACAAGTTCAGTATTGTCATTAACAGTGAAAAGGGAAGGGTTGAAAAGAAGGGGAGATGGAAGGTTGTTGGCTGTCTGAAGAACACTTTTCATTTGCACAGTGCCTGGTGCAGTGGAGCTCCTGGTTCTTGCCTGGTGCTCCTGAGTGCTACCACTTTGAAAAAGAGTCTGGAAAGGAGTAGTTGTCTCCGTGGCTGTTTCTCCACATTTGCCAGGGCATGGGAACACAGGCTACTGCTGGCTTGTCACTCAGGAAACTGGCCCAGTGTTGATCCTAGTATTTACCAGCATCTCTCAGAGCTTGGAAATGACCATGTTCCAATGTTCATTCAGTGCCGGCCTCCTTGTTCCTTACAGGGGAGACTTTTGATTATTGTTCTGTTTTCTTTTTTTTTGGTAAATGCTACAGTGCTTTACTGCCTGCCACTTTCAATCTCCTCCTAACCTCCCTGCAGTCTCCTTGGCAGTGACTGTAATTTACTGTGAATTAACGTAGTCACCAGGGACCTCCTAATGGCCATTCTACAGGTTTGCAGATTATCTTAAGCAACTGATATTTAGTGTAGAAAGAGGGAAAACTCCTAAAAGATTTAGTAAATGTCATGAAAAGTCTATCATAGAGCTTGGGACTTTTTTTCCAGCACTGCTTGGCTTTCCCCGCTCCAGGCGGAGGGCAGCCTAGGCACATACTGAATCCTTGTGGGGAAAGGAGGATGGACAGACCTCTCTCGCAGAGTACAGTGGCACCAAGAGAGGGTGTGTGTTGCCAGCTGAGACTCTCACTGCACAAAGATGCCTTGTTGTTCTTTATCTCACTCATGTTACTTAACAGCACGGCTGGTTTGTACAAACCCAGATTAGAGCAGATAAGAAAATGAAGCTCTGAATTAATCAGGAAGAGGGGGGTAGGGTGCTGAAAGTGGTGTGGCTGGTGTTACTTGATGAAACCATGGCCTCCAATTGAACCGCATGTCCCTTGGGTTTTGTATCTGAATCTCTTTGCTGTGCTTAAGCCTGTTTTCTGGTTGTGGAAGACTTAAGAGGGTGATTCATTTTATTCTCAAAGAGGCCCCTTTCATAGCAGCTACAGAAAATGGAGGTAAAAAGGACCCTGCAAGATCTGATGGTCCATCCTCCTACTCCAGCAGGGTTGGTTACAGCATGTCTCTTCCGGCAGATGTGCCTAACCTCTTTTTCCAGCCCTCCCACAGCAGAAACACCCAGGTAAGGCAAGCTGTGCTGATGTGACCCTCTGGTGACTCCCCTTCTGAGGCTCAAGGCCCTGAACCCCTGTGAAAGCCTTATTAAATCCTTTTCTGTAGGGCCTCCCAAACACTGCTGTTTTGGGAGCAGCTCTGCTTCAGGGAAAACACCTCTTGCTTATCGCTTCTGTCAGTTAGCCTGGAGACTACTTGCTCGGTATGTCTTGAGGAATTGCGGTTGGCAGGGATTTGGACACCACTTCCCTGGGGAGGGGCTCTTACCTGTCTTTGGTGTATGTTTCTCCTGATGTGCTGGGAAGACAGGCTGTGATGTGGAATAGAGTGGGGGCTTCTGCTCTTTGCTTTGCTGCTTTTTGCTCCCCTCTCAGTCAGTGTGGGGTAAGTACTGTTGTGGTGTCAAACTAGACCGCTCTGCACAGTAGCTATTTACCAACGCTGCTGCCCTATGAGTTTCCCCAAAGACTAAGCACAACTTTTTTCCCTCTCCACATTAGTTAGGCAACACAGTAATTGTAGGTGTCCTGATCTCCAAGAAAGTCCTTTCACGTTCCTAGGACTGGGAACATCGTCTACAAGCCCTGTACTGCCACAACACGAGAGCTTTCAGCTGTTTTTTCACTGCTGTTATTTTACTGTAACTATGCCCATCTAGGGAGGAACAGGCATCCAGAGACAGCAAAGACCTGCTACTGCTGTACTTACTGGCAAGGTGTAATTACATAATAAGTTTCCTTTGCTCACAAAGCTGCCTTAAGAAATTCCTGCCCTCATACCGCACTCTGCAGTCCCCTCAGTTGGCCTAATACAGCTGATTGTAGGGCTGTGTTTTGCATCCTTGAGAGGGTCCAGGCTACCTTCTCTGGCCCTTTTCTCAGAGGATTATTTTCAACCTGGGTCTTTTTGTCTGTTGTTAAACACACTGTGTTGTGTAACTACCCCTTCAACTGCAAAGGACTTGATTCTGCTCCCGTTCAAATGAAAGGGTGTTCAGTGCTTTGCAAAAGTAGATCACTTTTTCAGATGCTGGATGCTAGGCTGGCACCCCAGTTCAGAAATGCTGAGCCAGGAGTAGAAAGGGAGAACCCTGAACTCCCATCCCTCTGCCATGCCTTCCCTGTTTCTGCATGAAAGCAGATCTCTTGCCGGTCTCTGGGTACGATCTTATCTAATCTCCTGAACTACAGAATGACTGACCTAGCATAGATCTGGCAAAGAAACCTGCCCACAGAAATTTGAGGTTCTTTGGCAAGTATAAATAGTGCTCATGCAACTTAGGGTGTGCCCTTAGAAATGTGATCAAATGTTACCTTAGTTCATTGCTTTCTGACTCCCTACATTTTCTCTAAATGGAAGGATCAGTCCTGCTTTCCTGTACTAGGCTACTGCCTGGCATGCTGTGCTTTCTTACACCACTGTGAGGGTTTCCCTCCAGGAACAGCTGCCTTTCCTTTTTCAACACAGCTATTGATTCCTGTATCTGGGTTTGTTAAAGTCCTGCTGGGATCCAAGACAGTTATATCATCTGAAACTCTTGTTATTACAGAGGCAGCCCCTAGCAGAGTCCAATATTCCTCACACTCCTTCCAGTTCAAAGTTTACTGTACAGCCTCTGTACTCCTGCATAAGGAAACTGTGCCCTCAGCACCATCATTCATCTCCTTTTTGACATTGGAAGTCAGGCCAGGGCTTAATGGGTTGAAACAAAACCCCTGCTCTCCAGCATCAGCTCTTCAGGGCCTGTTAGAGCCCTCAATCCACACATTGGAAAGGCATTGGCTTTCACTGCTTTTTTTCTTCCTCATCAGGCACAAATTAATGACCTTCAAACAGTACAGTGATACCGTCTTGAGTCCTCTACTCAGCCAATCTGCTTTGCTCTCGGGTACAAAGTGCATATGATACAGACATTTATAAGGTTCCGGGGGGGGTATTGTGTTTTCCAGAAGCCAAGCTCTGAGCTCCCCCTCCATCGTCTGTCTGAATTAGCCCATGGATTAATAGTACAACTTGTGGTCGTCTCACTCCTTGCAAATAGGAGCTTGAGCCCCTGCCATTTGGGAGGGGCATAGGATATGTAAAAAGATGAAATGTCAGCACATCACAGGGGCCATTAATCATAAGGCTGCTTTAAAAAAAAGAAGAAACAAGAAAAAGAAATTATCAGAAATATCAAGGAATCAATTTAATTGTGGCAAATACATTTGTGGTGGCTGCTTTTTACCATTATCTGTCTCTCAATTAGACAGGGCTAGAGTTCTCTTTGTTTCTGGTTTTGAAAAGCCTAAAACTTTGCAGGTTTGATCAATGGTGAGGGACAGAGAGGAAATGAACAGGAGACGAAAAGGCCTAGTTTCCCTGGAAGCTGTCATGGTAATTTATGTCTCTGGCTGATAGAACTTTCAATCTGTTAGATATGAGCTGGGAAAGAGAAGTGAGCCTTGAAGGAACATTCCCAACCAGAGAACTCTTCTGGGAAGAGCATCCTGGCATGAGCAGCTCCTAGCCTGGGAGCTTGGGGAGAGCCACTCTTGACTTTGCTCATCTGTTGGGCTGTTGTGAGCAAGTCTTGCTCTGGAAGAGCCAGATGCCATGATTGTTTTTGGTAGGTCTACTTCAGGTTGCAACAGCAGTCTCCCTCCTCAGGAAAAGTAGACCAGGGTGGCTGGAGGGAGATGTGACCTGTCTCAGGAGAAGGAAGTTGTAGGAAGAGGACAAGCACCTGGTATCACCTGGGGCTCTGCTTCTGGCCTCTAGAGCAGCTGCAATGGCGTCATTATCCCACTAAGGGAAACTTAGCTGCTTCAGGAAATGGTATTTTGGCATGTTTGTGTCTGTGGGGGACAGCCACACTCCATCCTTTCAATCTGTACTAAACAAAAGAATCAGCAAGATACCTGGAGGAACTATACTGCTAGTGATATGTTTAATCCCTGGCAAATGCCATAGCCTTTCTCTGTGGGATGAAGGGTACCAGGATCCTGGATCAGTTCTAATCCACTCACTCCATTTTTTTATTTTTACATTTTCTGACTGGGGAATATGTAGCTCTCAAATAGCTGCTGAACCATATCTGATCACCCGCTTTGAAGGGGAACATGTGATGTTCAGGAGCAATGAGATGTTTGCAGAGCGATTTATAGAAAGAGAAGGCTGTCAGGTGGAACAAAGAAGCTGTTTTCTGTAGGAGGAGCCTGAAGCCAAGTATCAATTTGTTTTGAAACAGAAATCGAGGTGAGGAGAGTTTAATGGGGCTTCTTGATGTTACCTGCACAAGTGACTTTCCCTCCATGGTCCTTTCCTTCCCCTGATATTCTGTCACACAGTAACGGTAACTCTGTGGTGAGAGGACATTACTGCAAAGCAGTGGCCAGTGTGTTTGCACTTTGCATGTCTCTTTAGTGCAGCAAAGACCTTAGACAAGGCCTCTGAGAGCAAAAGAAGCTCTACAGGGGAAGTCGTGGAGGACCAGACAAGCTCCACTCAAGCCAGCAGGAGCTGAGATGGACTGGTCTTGGCTGGAAGCTGCCTTCTGCAAACTTTCTGCCCTTTCACTCTTGCTGGGTTGCAAAACTCCCTTCTTCCTCTTTCAGCATCCCAGAAACCCTAACCTGGCTTTCTCGCAGTGCTCCAAGGGAGAGGCAATCAAGCTAAAGTCTATTCTCTTTTGCCTACCTACTGGTTTTCCCAGCAGTTTGGGAGTCACCTAAGGAACTAGGCTGGCTGGAGGTACCACAGCCAGAGCTGAGGCACATTGGTCAGTGAAGTTATCCCTCCTCCAGTCCCCAAGGCACCTCTGGGGGTGCCTCGGGACATGCCAGCCTTCAGCCACCAACCTGGTGAGGGTCCCAGGGTGTCAGTCAGCACAACTTCTTCAAGCCAGAAAGTGTCGATGGAGCTCAGTGCTGGTCCAAGGGACATGACATTGCAGGCCTCCCTTCTCTGTTACCGATTTCATTGGAGTCTAAATGCGCAGAGTGACTTATGAGCCTCTGTGGATCTTGGCGTGAGAAACAAAATGCTTCCCTGCACTGGTCTATTCCTGCTTGGTGACATGAATGGCAGAGTAGATAGCTTGAAAGAAAAAGATGGCTTTTGTGGGGGCTGCCAGTTGTTACAGAAACCGGTTACTGAGCAGTTGCTGTTCTCTGGATCTTGGCAACTCCACTACTCCCTCTCCCAAGCCCAGGAGTCACAACTATGACTTTGTACCTGTAGCTGTAAGGAAGGAGGTTGGAGGGGAGTGATGAGCAGTGCCTGTGGCAGTGGGTACCTGGCAGTAAACTGGGTGTGCGCCAGCACCGTGGTCATCTTCCCCTTTCTAACATGAAAGGTGTTTAGCATGTTGTCTGCAGCATTTGTCTGGAGTTAAAAAGCAAAACTACACTGCTGCTCGCAGTCCTGTTATCTTTCAGCACATTCTCTTTTCACTTGGAAAAACACTGGCCTCCCTTCCCATATTATCCAACATTTGATCCAACATTTGATCCAACAGAGTTAATACATAAATCTTAGCATGACTGGCAGCTACAGATGGGTGAACCAAGAAATTGCTTGACATATTTGCTCACAGTGCACATAAAACTCATTATCTTGTACAGCAAAGATAACTCTAAATTATCAGTAATCCACTGGATCTCCGCACTACTTCATACAAATTCGAAGAGATTTGCTATAACTCAGGGATATATGTATATACATATATACTGTATAATGGGAGGTGATGCCTACATGGTACCTATTTCTCACACAAACCTAGACCAGCACCAATTCATCTACATGTGACCTTTTTGAGCATTCAAATACCTGTGAACCATCCCACAACCACAAGCTGGTAGAGGTTTATTTTTCAAATACATCTGTCAAGGTAACGTTTTGCTCCCCCCACACACACACTTCCCTCCCTCCTCAAAGATGGAATTTCTCCTTCTCTTTCCCCTCCCAGGTGCCTTGCACAAAGCCCTGGATGGGCCAGTGCTATTCTCTGCTGTAGAGAAATGTTTTGGTCCTGCTTCTCATTTACACTACAACAGATTTCACAGCACTTTGGCAGTGGAAAGAAACCATGAGATGAATATAGATCACTCCAATTTAAAAGCTCCTTTATATTATATAAGGGAACACCATGAAAATGGAAATTGGGTCCCCTATTTTTAAAGCCTGTCAGCAGGTGTCTATAAAACTAGGAGAGATAGTTTTATTGCCTGCATGATGGGAAATTACCACCTTCCCTGGGGTAGCCCACACTGCATCCTTCTCTGTTGCTCTGTGGGCTGGAGAAGGGAGCAAAGCACCCTGGAATAAATGAGGCTTCTCCTCAGATCTGCCTGTGATTTATGCCCCAATGCCCACTGGCCATCCCACGCAGACAAGGATGGGCTAGGCAAGGAAAAGAGCCGATTCCCTGCTACAGCTCTTCAGACCTCAGGCTTTCTGGTTGTCTGCCATCCCCAGGCCCTGTTCCCACTGACCTCTGTCAGGCACGTGGTGCCAGCAGCAGGGAGGTGAAGTGTCTCGGTAGAGCACCTCCCTTGCCGCCAGCTGTCCCCTGGGACCAGGCTGCCCATGCTCTGTGGTGTGTGACCGTGGGCCAGGGGGTCAGCATGGCTCCTCAGGATGGTCCCCCTTGCCCCCTCTACTTTGCCTCACACTCCTCTCTTTCCCTCTGAAACCGGATTTCTGCTGTCTCTGCTTGCTCCGTGGCCTTTGCTGACTGTCCTCTGGATTTTATCAGCCCAAGTCACTGAAGCAAACTGGACCAGCTGGAGCAGCAGGAAAACTGCAAGGCAGTGACAGCTGTCTGACTGCCTCTGTGCTCCCTGGAGGAGCCTGCATTTCACCCATGAATATGCCTCCCCTCTTGCAGGGACAGATTTATTTTGGTCTTCTCATCCCTGGTGGTGGGACGGCTGGGCTTGGAGATTAGTTTCCAGCCGCTCCAGCCTTCAGTGGAGCGTTTAGGGCAGACCGTGGGGGGAACGGTGGGGAGAAGACCTCTCTGTCTGGCTCCGCTCCCAGCTGCTGGTGTGGGGCTGTAAACATTGAGCTAATGCAGGGACTGGACGGGAATTCCTGTAGCCCCATAAATAAACAGAGAGCACTGAAATAGTATGTGACAGGCAGACAGAGATACAGAGGATGGGAAGCTGCTAACCCAAACAAAGCTAATAATCTGTCTTCTAAGGAAGCTGGTGCCATCATGAGCAAGGAGCAGAGAGAGCTAACTTCAACCATTCAATCACATTGCTGTGTATTAACTTAAGAGAAGAAAAAAGTGAGGTTGCCAGTACAGAGAACTCCATGAAACCTCTCTAGAACATGTGAAGATGGTGAAGCAAAGCAAAGAACAACTGGAAATTTGATAGAAAACAAATATGTGTTAATGATATAATTTTGCTAGTTGGTTTGCCCTTACCTGAAATACTGTATTCAGTTCTGGAGAAAAGGTGTAGGAGAAGTAAAGGTGGTTCAGAGACTGGTAATCAGACTGGAAAGAGTTGGGAAGGGGTGGAAAATATTGGATCTCTGTTAAACAGAGGAGATAAATAACAAGGGACATGGCAGACAAGTGTAAAAACAATAAATGGGTTGGAGAAGGTATACTGGATGCTCCTAACTACTCTCTTTCACAGAGATGAGTCATTAAATTGAAAAAAAGGTATGTTAAAACCTAGAAAATTGTTTTTGTGCAATACATAGTTCCAGGTCTGTGGAATTCCTTGCTATTAGAAATTGATGTGTCCAAAAAACTGAATGGGATGAAAATAAAAAGTTAAGCATAAATATGGATAATGGAAATACTCTTAATTATATGAGATGGATTATAAATCCTTGTTCTCCATGGCAGATGCCAGTTTCTATGAGATGGGAGGTGGAAGGAATTTCCTCAAGGGACATACAGTTTTATAAATATACATTGCAGAGTTTTTTCATTGTCCTCTGGAATGTCTTAGTAAGGATGCCACTGCAGGAACAGTTCAAGGTCCTGCTCATCCCTGTGTTTCAAGCCAGCAGCCTAAGTTTGAGAGTCTCCACAACCCATTCTTTAGCCCCACACAGTCCTTTTGCCCTATGGTGACGGATGAAGAGAACAATTTCTTTTCCTTCTTTTCTCTGGACTTCCTCCTTTTCCACTGTTTGACAGGGGATGCTGCACACACTGGTTGTGTAGGCAGAAAAGGATGTCTTCAGGTCATGATGACTAACTACCATAGGTGCAATTGCTTTTGTACCTCCAAGCTCATTCCTCTGCCATTAACAAAGTAGTTACACATCACCTAGGACATGACTGGTGTGCAGTGCAAAGCAGGATTTGATCTGGATAATGTAACATTTATTCCAAAGGCTTTGACTTGTGTAGCCTTCATGGGGGCTAACCCATGGGAGTCTGATACCCTTTTGGTTATGCTGAGGCTGTCAAGAATCTACTCAAGCGATTTAGCCAAGTTTATTAGAAAATCAGCAGAGGAAATCTGCTTGCAGGTCACTTGAAAGGTGGGTGAATCTCATTCCTCTCCCTCTCCATAGTCTACCGCTAGAAAGGGGAACTGTCAGAGCTGGGGCCCAGTAGGGGAAGAGTCCATTTCCTCGTCCTGCCATAGACTCGCAAGCAAGCCTAGTCTCATCTCCTTGCCTGGGGTTCCCCATCTGCGCTTTCCAGTTCTCTGAGTGAAAAATGCCATCAAGCCCCTGAGCCCATGCTTACGGTTCTGCGATGCCACCTCTCGGTTAGTAGACAGGTGATCATGGGCAGGCTAGCAGGAAGTGAGAGGACTTGCAGAGTCCTCTCTTGCCTAGTGCACACCCAATACCCTGCGAAGCCCGAGAAGGGCTGCGGACCCAATCCAGCGCCCGCAGCCAACAGTCCCTGGTTCTCCACCCCTGTTGACAACTGGTGCTAAATCACTGCTTCAACGGAGCTGCTTCCAATTTAAGCCATGGCAGCAAGGCAGCAAGCAAGCCCAGGCAAGTGGCTACCTCATGTGAAGGGCAAAGGGCCGTGGCATGCACTTTGCAATCCCACTCCACTTGCCCCTCCAGCATTTCTCCATCTCTTAAACCTAACCCTAATGCTAACCCTAATCGCTGGTGGGGCCATGCCAGGAGCCCACCAGAGCCATGGCTGTCGCAGAAGAAAAAGGAGTCGTGGGAGGGATCTTGGTGCAGCCTCACATCTCCTTTGCCATGCCCTTTGCAACCCCACTCCCCTTGCCCCTCCAGCATTTCTCCATCTCCTAACTCCAACCATAACCCGAACCCTAACTCTAGCCCTAGTCTCTGGTGGGGCCATGCCCGGAGCCCACCAGAGCCATGGCTGGTGCAGAAGGAAAAGGAGTCGAGGGAGGGATCTTGGTGCAGCCTCACATCTCCTTTGGCATGCCCTTTGCAGCCCCACTCCACTCTCCCCTCCAGAATTTCTTGATCTCCTAACTCCAACCCTAACCGAACCCAAACACTAGCACTAATCCCCATTTCAGCCATGCCCGGAACCCACGACAGCCATGTCTGTCGCAGAAGAAAAAGGATTCGTGGGAGGGATCTTGGTGCAGCTTCACATCTCCTTTGGCATGCCCTTTGCAACCCCACTCCACTTGCCCCTCCAGCATTTCTTTATCTCCTAACTCCAACCCTAACCGAACCCAAACACTAGCACTAATCCCTGGTTGGGCCATGCCCGTAACCCACAACAGCCATGTCTGTCGCCGAAGAAAAAGGAGTCGTGGGAGGGATCTTGGTGCAGCCTCACATCTCCTTTGGCATGCCCTTTGCAACCCCACTCCACTTGCCCCTCCAGCATTTCTCCATCTCTAACACTAACCCTTGCCCTAACCCTAGCCCTAATCTGTGGCAGAGCTACAGCCAGAGCCCACCAGAGCTGTGGCTGGCTCCGAAGAAAAAGGAGTCGTGGGAGGGATCTTGGTGCAGCCTCACATCTCCTTTGGCATGCCCTTGGCAACCCAACTCCACTTGACCCTCTAGCATTTCTCGATCTCCTAACTCCAACCATAACCCGAACCCTAACCCTAGCCCTAATCCCTGGTTGAACCATGCCGGGAACCCACGACAGCCATGGCTGGTGCAGAAGGAAAAGGAGTCGTGGGAGGGATCTTGGTGCAGCCTCACATCTCCTTTGCCATGCCCTTTGCAACCCCACTCCACTTGCCCCTCCAGCATTTCTCAATCTCCTCACCCTAACCCTAACCCTAACCCTAACCCTAGCCCTAATATGTGGCAGAGCTACAGCCAGAGCCCACCAGACCCCAGGAGAGCCAAGGCTGGTGCAGAAGAAAAAGGAGTCGTGGGAGGGATCTTGGTGCAGCCTCACATCTCCTTTGGCATGCCCTTTGCAACCCCACTCCACTTGACCCTCCAGCATTTCTCAATCTCCTGACACTAACCCTAGCCCTAATCTGTGGCAGAACTACAGCCAGAGCCCACCAGAGCTGTGGCTGGTGCAGAAGGAAAAGGAGTCGTGGGAGGGATCTTGGTGCAGCCTCACATCTCCTTTGCCATGCCCTTTGCAACCCCACTCCCCTTGCCCCTCCAGCATTTCTCGATCTCCTAACTCCAACCCTAACTCTAACCCTATCCCTATCCCTAGTCTCTGGTTGGGCCATGCCCGGAACCCACGATAGCCATGGCTGGTGCAGAAGGAAAAGGAGTCGTGGGAGGGATCTTGGTGCAGCCTCACATCTCCTTTGGCATGCCCTTGGCAACCCCACTCCACTTGCCCCTCCAGCATTTCTCGATCTCCTAACACTAACCCTAACCCTAAACCTAGCTGTAATCTCTGGTTGGGCCAGGCCCGGATCCCACGATAGCCATGGCTGTCGCAGAAGAAAAAGGAGTCGTGGGAGGGATCTTGGTACAGCCTCACATCTCCTTTGGCATGCCCTTGGCAACCCCACTCCACTTGACCCTCCAGCATTTCTCCATCTCCTAACCCTAACCCTAACCCTAATCTGTGGCAGAGCTACAGCCAGAGCCCACCAGACCCCAGGAGAGCCAAGGCTGGTGCTGAGGAAAAAGGAGTCATGGGAGGGATCTTGGTGCAGCCTCACATCTCCTTTGCCATGCCCTTTGCAACCCCACTCCCCTTGCCCCTCCAGCATTTCTCGGTCTCCTATCTCCAACCCTAACACTAACCCTAAACGTAGCCCTAATCCTTGGTTGGGCCATGCCCGTAACCCATGACAGCCATGGCTGGCGCTGAAGAAAAAGGAGTCGTGGGAGGGATTTTGGTGCAGCCTCACATCTCCTTTGCCATGCCCTTTGCAACCCCACTCCACTTGACCCTCCAGCATTTCTCGATCTCCTAACACTAACCCTAACCCTAACCGTAACCTCTGGCAGAGCTACAGCCAGAGTCCACCAGAGCCATGGCTGGCAGTGAAGAAAAAGGAGTCGTGGGAGGGATCTTGGTGCAGCCTCACATCTCCTTTGGCATGCCCTTTGCAACCCCACTCCACCTGCCCCTCTAGCATTTCTCGATCTCCTAACTCCAGCCCTAACACTAACCCTAAACCTAGCGCTAATCCTTGGTTGAGACCTGCCCGGAACCCACGACAGCCATGGCTGGTGCAGAAGGAAAAGGAGTCGTGGGAGGGATCTTGGTGCAGCCTCACATCTCCTTTGGCATGCCCTTGGCAACCCCACTCCCCTTGCCCCTCCAGCATTTCTCGATCTCCTAACTCCAACCATAACCCGAACCCTAACCCTAGCCCTAGTCTCTGGTTGGGCCAAGCCCGGAACCCACGACAGACATGGCTGGTGCAGAAGAAAAAGCAGTTGTGGGAGGGATCTTGGTGCAGCCTCACATCTCCTTTGGCATGCCCTTTGCAACCCCACTCCCCTTGCCCCTCCAGAATTTCTTGATCTCCTAACTCCAACCCTAACCTTAACCCTAAACCTGGCCCTAATCCCTGGTTGAGCCCCGCCCGGAACCCACGATAGCCATGGCTGTCGCCGAAGAAAAAGGAGTCGTGGGAGGGATCTTGGTGCAGCCTCACATCTCCTCTGTCATGTTCTTTGCAACCCCACTCCCCTTGCCCCTCCAGCGTTACTCGCTCTCCTCACCCTAACCCTAACGTTAAACCTAGCTGTAATCTCTGGAGGGGCCACGCCGTGAGCCCACCAGAGCCGTGGCTGGTGCTGAAGAAAAAGGAATTGTGGGAGGGATCTTGGTGCTTCTTCACATCTCCTTTGGCATGCGCTTTGCAACCCCACTCCACTTGCCCCTCCAGCATTTCTCGATCTCCTAACTCCACCATAACCAGAACTCCAATCCTAGCCCTAGTCTCTGGTTGGGCCATGCCCGGAACCCACGACAGACATGGCTGGTGCAGAAGAAAAAGGAGTTGTGGGAGGGATCTTGGTGCAGCCTCACATCTCCTTTGGCATGCCCTTTGCAACCCCGCTCCCCTTGCCCCTCCAACATTTCTCGATCTCCTAACTGCAACTCTAACCCTAACCCTAATCGTAGCCCTAACCCTAATCTCTGGTGGGGCACAGCTGGCATGGTGGGCCTGATGCCTGGCATGACAATGGGTGTTTTGGAGTGATGGGGGGTTGCTGTTATTTCATCACCTGATAATCTCCAGCTTAGCGGCTCATTAGCAGGTAGCATATACTCGTAACTGTCAAACAATTGGAGAGCTACCTCGTTGGGTGAGTCGGTGAAAACACATTAACTTCCAGAAAAGGGAGATAGGTGGTGATTAACTGGTGAGATGACAATATGAAATGTCAGAGGCACAGATAGTAAGCACAACTGTTCATTATTATATTAACAGCCTTAATTTTCTGCCTTTAAACACCAGCTTCCTGTCAGTTCACTTAGATTTTGTGTGTTTAATTTAGATCAATATAGTGCTGCGTCTGGAGTTTTCCTCACACATCCTCTGCGAGGCAAGAAGCAGACCAGCCAGCAGGAGTATCTCTTTTCTTATTGTCCTCGAGGTGAAAAACAGTTTGTGAAGAGGGTATTTAGGTGATGCATGTTCCCAGGTTAGATGAGTTGAATCTGCAGTGATTTGTGAAATTCCCACAGAGCAGGGTGGAGAAGAGGTGAAGGCAGAGGGAAATTTCGAAGAAGCAGCCAGAAGTAAACAGCACATTGTAATATTTTTTGCAAATGATATTCTAGACCGCAGAAAATAAAGGGAGGAAAAGGGGGAGGGAAAACCAGTATAATGTCAGGATTGACTGAAGGCCAGATTCTGATCATGGTGACACCACTCTAATTCTGAAATTGCTCAAGTGAAGTTAATGCTGCTTTGCTGCCTGTGAAAGATCAGGATTTGAGCTGGATGCTCAGTGTCGAGAGCAGTGCATTTAGGAAATGGTTTTTTCCTAATGAATTTTCCTGGGTTCCATGAATAAGTCTGTTGGAGTCCTCCTAGGCTGGAGGAAGGGAAGCCCAAGAAAGCAAGGGGCTTCCTGCACTGTTTTCAGCCTAGCTGTTTCACCTCACCCTGTGCCACGTGTCAGCATCTCTCTCATGCTTGTTCTTGCTCCTCTGCAGACACAGGTATGCCCTTTCTGCTTTCTGGGGCAGGAGGGTATGCAGCTCTCACCAGGATTTGAACTCTCCTGAGTGCTCAGGACAGGGTGATGCTAAAGCAGAGAATCCCATGCACCTTCTCTCTTGTTCGGCTTTTGCCCTGGTACCAGATTTCTGTATTTAGCTGCTCTGTATAAGACTTCTTTTACTCTGGCTGAAGTCAGTGGGCTAATACAGCATGACTCAGGAACCTCTATTTATAGGAGCTCATAATGTTCTTTTGCTTTTTTGCCCGATATAGCTCTGATCTCTACAAGATCTTCCATAATGCTGCTGATACTCTTGGGTCATCAGGTTTTCTCCATGAGCCCAAATGTTTTGCACTGGTTCCTCATCTCCTTTAGTCCTGGTTCCCCAAAGCCCAGCCCCTCAGTACTCATCTCCCTGGCAGGAAGACAGCTCTCTGCTGTGGGGGGACTCTGACCTCCAAGCCCTCCATTTCTGATCTTGAGACTACTCTCCTACACTGGAGGGAGGTAACGAACCTCTGAAAGCATGGGGTCCCTAGGAACTTAATAGTCATCATCTGTTATGGAGCACAGGAGCTGTCATATCACATTAAGCCAGTGGTCCATCTACTTCAGCACTGTGTCCCTTGCAGTGGTCAGAAGCACACATTCAGTCTGCAGAAACAGCCAAAACAGAGTGCTAGGCCAGGATTCAGAGCTGGACAGTCACCCAGTTTTCCGTTTCTGAATATTTGGTTAGTATGCTGATGTCACATAACATCTCAAAAGCCCTTCCTTATTCCCATCTCTAGACCCTAACCCTCCTCTTCCTCCATTGCTCTGAGATATCAGCAGTTATATCCCCTGTAGACCCAGGCATGTTCCTTACCTGAGGGCTTCATCAGAAGGAAGAGCCAAGTGGCTGGTAGCATTGTTTGTCCAAGGAGTGGTGTCTGGCTCCAGCTTTTGGAAACATGATTCATGGTGGGGTTTGGATGTGGATCTGACTTTACCCACAGTTTAAGGAAATTAAGATGCAGGGTTTAATGTAAGCCCATCTCTACTTCCTATAACTCACAAGCACATCACTAAAAACCTCCCTGGACATGTGAGCATCTCTTTTGCCCTGACCTGAAGCATTGGCTGCACAGCAAATACTACAGCTTGTTGCTCACTGCACTTTTCACTGTGGGTTACTGTCTTCCCCTTTGAAATTAACAAGCTACCTGAGCCTGCAGATGTGTTAACTTCCTATCCAGAGTATAACCCTTTCCACTTTCAGGCTGGAACATAAACATTACAAATGAAATCTCCAATGGGGAAAGAATGAACAATCACTTTCATGATTTTTTTTTTAAAGGCACTTCAAGGCTTTTATCAGCAAAGCATTGTGTCCATTAAGAAACAAATTAAGTCATTCTGCAGGCAGGCTAAGTGCTGTTCCCATGCCAAAATTAATACTGCCTCTTCCCACTGTGGATGTTTAAGGCTTCCTCCCCCATGCCCTGGGATTACAGCTACTTTTAGTTCCTAGAGGGAGAATTAATCAGTGGAGCTCCTTTGCAGTGCTCCTGAAATAGAAATCACAAATCAGAGTGACTGGGAAGGAGCCTGGGAAGCGACAAATGTGAAATTACATTGCACTTCGTTTGGCATTTGTACAGGGAAGATGACTGTGCTGACCTAGAGGTGCAGCTAGCTCCTTTAGGAGGATGCCTGGAGTTTGGGGAGACAGGAAGCAGTGCAGGGAGGGCAGAGGGAGGACTGCAAACTTCAGCATCCAGAGGGGGAGTTGTGAGACTTGGCAGGGGTGTTTGCAGGAGGAGAGAGTCAAAGGCTGTAGCTGAAACGAGCACAACATTCCCTGCCATCAGGAAATGAGCTCCTAATGCTGGTGTGAGACCAGCAGCTGTATCTTCTGCTTTCTTTGGGGACTTTCTTGACACAGTGCCCCAAATCAAACGTTTCTAGATTCCTTCTCTTCAAATCCACAGACACTGATACTCAGTCTGTCCCAGTAACTGTAAGACTAGAGTGTATAACAGTCTACTTTGTTGGTATTACCTGCCTACACTTGGACCAATTTAACTTTGTCAGAAGGGCCTCAGTGTTTTATCCCTGGTCTATCCCCTGGTGATGTTGCAGCTGGCCAGATAGTAATACAGGTGTGTGGAGGAGGAAGAACTAATGCAGTTCATTTTCATATAACTGGTCACATTATAAGTCCCTTTATACCAGTTAAAGTGTGACTGGAGTGGAGGAGGGAATGTGACTTTAATTACACTGACTTTGAAGCTAATATAGTTATGTCAGTATGATAAATTACAGGCAGACTATCCCTAAGGGTCTAAATTGAAACAGTGCCTACTGAAGAACAAGTCCAACGGAGAAAACCCTTGACAAAATGATGCAAAAAAGAGAATAAACCTTCTTCCAGCTTCCCATTTGGTACATTTTCCCCAGCTTTGTGGCTAGAGTGGGGCTGAAATACTAAGGTAGCTTAGCTGAAGGGGAGGCAGCTTGACAGTTCCTATCTTGAACTTTATTTTGGTTCCTCTGGGGTATCATTTGGAGCAGGCCCCAGCCTTGAGTTTTGCCTATCCAAGGAGCTTATTCTCAGTAGGACAGGCAAGGATGAAGGTCATAGGCTGCCCCCTAAAATGAAAAGATGCACCACTGCTTTATAAAGATGCCTGAGGTCTGGTGCAGATCTGGACTCATGACACTGTCAAGAAAGTCACACAATTTCTGCTCCTGATCTATACTTGACCACATGGGGAGCCCACGCACTTTCTGTCAGAGCACCTGAGGAGTTTTGCATTAACTGTTAGGTTTCACCACACACTTGTGAGCTTATCTCAGAAAATCAGGTCTAAAAAATGCCCCCAGAAGAGTCTTAGTCCTTCTTTTTTCTTTCAGTTGAAAGTAGATTAAAAAAATCAGTGGGAATAAACCTCATTGTGTAACAGGCTGAGCCACTCATATTACCAGATGCATTAATTTAAAAATACCTGCTGCAAAAAATAACCCCAGGTGAAGGGACCCGAATAACAAATTTAACCACTGGGGGCAGGGATCGCTCTCCCGTTCATCCTGAGTTCATCCTGGGTTCATCTCCTTCTCTTTGGGTGTTCTTATTGCCTGCCAGGGCCATGCAGCACCCTTCTGCCTGTTTGCTGCACACTCAAGCTCAGAGCACCTGTGGCATGTCTGAGGGAAGAAGGTGTTTGAAATGCCTTGCCTTCACCCAGGGATGTTTTATCCATAGAATTAAAACACTCCCAGGTGTATGTTGATGGCTAGGCACAATTCTGCCGTGGGTCTAAGTGCAGGAGAGAACAGATGCTCTTAGCTTTGTGTGCTGGGGACTGCAGATATCCTGAGGTGCTCTGTGAGCTATATGACACACATCGTCCCAGCCAGCCAGGCCAGCATGGAAAGCTGCATCTTTCCCTGTCACCTCCCCTTGCCTGCAACTTACAGTGGAGTCTAGCTGGCACAGAGGAAGGTGGCCTCTTCCTCATCCCCTGCACCCCAACTGTTTACAGCAGATACAAAGTAATGGGCACTTGTGATGCTGGATATAGACCCTCTTACACAAAACTGGAAGTACAAATACACCAGCCTCATTATTTCCTATGCCCAATCCTTCTTCCAAGCAGCTGTGAATGTTTTCCGCTGTGCATGTTCAGGCTGGTTCCTTCTGCATGCTGCTCCAGGGAGACCTGAGTGTAATTGTGCCTTGGAGCTGCCCTGCTTCTGAACATTATTTCCTTGCTGGGAGGGATGTTTTTCTGGGAGAGGAGCTCCAGGAAATGGTTCTGCTGGCCAGCAAGACATTTAAATGAGAGGATGAGAGGGGAGGGCTCTCTTCCCAACCTGCACGTGGAACTATTAATCAGGGGGCTGTCCCATGCTGCCAGGCCCACATTTTTTATACAGCTTTTCAACATTAGACAGCTTTCATCTAAGTCCCTAAATATCCGTTTGCTTCTGAGATGTCATCCTTGAAACAGCCCATCATACTGCCTTGGGCATTAGGGAAAATGATTCGGCATCAGCAAGTCAGACGCTAGACATCCCAACTCCAGCAAGTCAGCACCAACACATGACCTTTGCAGATTTGCTGGCCTCCTCCTCAGCTGGGGACTTAGGAAAGGGTGAAAAGGTGAAGAGGGGGCAGAGGAGAGGCATTGGAGTTCAGCTGACCCAGCCACTCTGTGGATCTGCTCTTCTTTAGGAACTGTAAAGTGTGGTATTCACCACATCCTGCATTTACTCGCAGGTGGACATCAGCCTGCTCTTGTAAATAGCTGGAGTATTTCTTCTTCTGGCATCTGGTAAAAAAGATCTTGATTTGATATTCTCTTCTTAGGAGGGTGGTATTGGAGGAGGGCCTCTGTGGAAGTCAAACAGAGAAAATATGAATTTCCACAAGAGAATCTGAGCTCAAACATCAGAGTGTGTGGTTTCACAGCATGTTGTACAGTTAACGATTTTGAGTGGATAGATCACCAAGATCCCCTGGATCTCCATTTGAGCCTCTTGGGACACTGTGCAAAGAAGGGTAATACAGGGCACAGAGGAAAAAGCAGCACCTCTGAAACATGCAGCCCCATCCAAGAGTGTGGGCAGTGTCTGTCCCAGTGGCTGGCACTGCCAGGAGATGAACAGCAATAGAGCGTACTACTGTCACACCACACTGAGATCAAGCTAGAGACTGACTGTCTTTTTTTCAGTGCACTCTCCAAACCTTATCGCAGAACTACAGCCTCTTAACCAACCTGAGCATTTCGAATATCATATTTCAGGTTCAGTGCGTGGAAACACTTCCCCATTTCTAGTTCTGCTGATGAATGAATTTATGTCACCTCCTCCACTCCTTCCTCACAGCCCCCTTTGCAGAACTATGGGGGAGCTGCTGCGGATGGAGAGCTCATGAGAGCTGCTGGATGTTGTTATTCCTGCTTCCCAGAGCAGAGAGGAAAATCTCAACAGAGAAACATTTCTGAGGCCAAGGAAAAGAGCATCTCCTTGTCAGCTTCCCACATTCAGCAGTGACACATACATGGGAGCACTAGGCATGTTTAGGACCCACTAAACACACAATGATGATTTGTTTGTGCCACAGCTAACAGTAGGATCGGAGCTGCTAGGACGGGAGCTGTAATCTATGCATGCATGCCTGGCTGCTGGGATTAGAGGTGCCCTGAGCCCAGAAACTTTAAGCAGAGGGTTCAAGAGCAGCGACATGAGCAGACAGCAGCTGCAGGTTTGGGAAAGCAGTATAGGCAAATACTCCTTTAAACTATTCTTGTACCACTGAATTCTGGCCTGCTGTTGGTGGCCCCACTGGAAGTGTGAGTAGCCCAGGCACCCAGATCAGGCCTCACAGTCTCATACAACCTAAATAAAAGGACTCCATCAGCTAATTTTGCTATTACACTGCTTGTTCCCATTTCAAGATTGCCATTGGCTATATCAAATAATATGACCCTCTAGTATTAAACCTTATTGTACCTCACTAATGATCTTTTGCTGCAATGAAAACTGGCCTTTTATTCTTCTTCATTTTCTTTCACTTTCTAGCCTGGCTTTAATTTATGATGTTGCTTTGCCTGTGGCTACTTAGTTTATGCAGTTCTATTTTAAGAAAGACTTTGTCAAAAGTCCTGTAGGAATCCAATAGCCTGTATCAGCCAATTCTTCTTTGCTCTTTATCCAAAGAAGTTCAATAGATGAATGAAACATGATTTTCCTGTGTTGAAAATATCCTTGTTAGACCTTAACATATCTCAATCGGTTGTTCTGTAATTATATTTAAAATTTTCATTACAAATCTTGTTTATCAGAGTAGGATGTATTGATTTGTATTTCCTGGGCTGACTAACCCCAGTGCTTCTGAAAATGGTAGACTCAATATTTGCTTTCTTCCAGCTCTCTAACTAATTTTATTGAGAGATTACATATTTTCCTTAAAATTAAGCACTTTCAGAATTTTTTAATGTGGGCCATGAGACCCTGGTGATTTACTACTTTTTAGTATAATTCATTAATTCCTGCATCTTTTCTTTTAACGCATCAGTTCCTGACTGTGTCTCATCTCTGTGTGTAAATTGTTAACCTTACCTATAATTAAAGTTGTCCAGCATTTCCCACCATAAGACCTTATTTTCAGTTATATAAGGTTTTTCCTAATTTTAACCTTTTGGGCAGAGATTTTTCAGGGTAACTCACCCTTCATTTCAGGGATATATGTATTTGTGAATGTTTCATACAAAATAATGCAGCAGTTCTCAAGAATGAAGCCACAGAAAGATATATGCCTTTGTCCACACTAAAAAATGAAGGTGACCTTTTTCTCCAAATATTCTGTGTCCTGTATGCTGTAGAAATAGGACTTGAAATTGAGCACTTGGATGGCCTCTGTGTTGGGAATGCACCATTTGTCTCTTCATGAACCTGGCCCAAATCTCTCTCCTAAAATTGCAGTTGACACTGCTTGTTAGAAATTTCCTGGATTTTAGAAGCAATGTTCCCTCAAGAGTCCATCTGTCTTTGACATGTTTGATGCCCAAGGCTATGCAGAATTTTCCCTGCATATGCCACTACAGTCTGTGGCCATGTAGAAGCAGTTTTCAGTGTCTGCTGGGGGAGCAGATTTGCACTGGGAGCCTGATGGGGGGTGGGATGCTGGACCTGGGAGCTGGTGAGAGCAAGAGAGAGAAGGAAACTCAGGGTGGGATCTGGAGAAAGGTAAAAAGATTTGGACATACTGATAAAAGAATCTGGGGCTGGAAATGGTCTGGGTGAGGGAAGTGAGATCAGGGAGTCCGAGTAGGACTGGGACTGTGGAGTTAAAATGATTATGTCGAAGTGATGGTGTGATCTCCCTCTCCTGGCCACTGGTGTGGTGTTCATCTTGCATAGTTTCAGTCACTATATTTCCGTTTACAGTCAGTGGTATTTGTAGGGAGCAATTCATCTGACCTATTTTAGGTGTCTACTTTAGGATGAACCATGCCCCAGGACTGCTGATTTCTCTCCCTTGACTACAAAAGGCTCATCAGATGATTAGCTCAGATGGGCACCTCTGCATTTGATCAGGTGGAGCACAGCCTCTGAGCCTGCCGGAGGGAAGTCAGCCGCTGCGTCCCTTGGGTGTTTTAAGCCTTCAGAGGCTGATGAGAATGGGGAACCATCTGTATCGCAGAGCTGGCATGCAAACCCTCTGTAGGGCATCTTTCCATGTCCCAATCCAACCTCTGGACACACTGCTCCATCTCTTCCCCTGGGTCGGCTGGGGCCGGGGGGGTGAGACTCTGTGGGTGGGAGGATGGCGGCAGGAACTGGCAAGGACACTGGCAATCCTTGGATGTGGGTCAAGGAGTGGGCAGATGAGTAGGGTGACTGGAGCAGAGGGGACAAGATGGGTGTGGGGGAGCTGTGACTAATGGGTCAGGGAGTCCTGGGGAAGCTGGTGGGAAGGAGCAGTGGGACTGGGCTGTGAGTCTGAAGAGAGAATCTAGCACAGGACACCAGCAAGGGCAGGGAGCAGAGGGACCTGGAAAGGGAAGAGGGGTAGAGAGATGAGGAACCCAGCTGGGCACGCAGCAGAGCAAACTCCAAGGAGAAAGGAAATACTGAATTGCTACTTATTAACTTAGCACTGCCTACTTTGTGCAGTGAATAAAACAGGGCCCTGCAGGGAAAACACTGTGTGGCCATGTAGTTAACGCATAAGGGAGCAAAATAATGGTTGCCTGAAGACTCCTGCCTTTTCCTAATTTTTCAGTGCTTGACTTTGTACTGTCATTTCAATAAGTTTCATAGTGTGTCAGATGTACCTACTCTGCTTCAGTGTTTCTGAAATGAGTGATGTGCATCCTCATTTTCACCCTGTTGCATCTCACAATGTTCCTGTATTTAATGCTTGGTCCAAAAAACAACATATCCCTTTAGCCCTTTGCTGCTGTGCTACCAGCAGGTATTAGCCAGAAGGAAAATATGAACCTCTGACCTTCCTGCCTAGAGGCAGAACATTGCCCACTGAATTGCACTGTCACCCAATGCCTCATCCTGGATGCAAATGCCCGTGTGGTTTACAGAGCACACACTAGACCAATAAAACACAGGCAAGGAAATCCAAGGCATATTTCTGCTCTGTTTTTGTATTACCAGTTGTGTTTAATGCAGTGCACTTAAAGTGCCTCTAGAATACATTAGGGTGTTTTTGATGGTAAATTTAACTGCCAAACTATTGCTTGCCTCACTGGGATCCCTTCTCATCTTCACATCCATATACTCCTTGTCTCACTTCACCACTAATGGGAGAAGGGAGGAATGCACTGCCAGCCCAGCAAGAGCAAAGCCTGAAGAGTTTGAAGTAATTCCTGGGCTGCTCAATGTCACCCAGGAGACAACGCTCTTGCCTGTGTAACAAACATCACCAGGTTAATACAGAAACGGTGACACTGATCTGCTATTTTCTTCTTCTGGCAGATCTCTCTGAATCACACAGAGCAGAGATCTGGGTTCATCTGGTGATTCAAGAATTAATGGCTCTAATACCAAAGAATACTGGCCAGAAATAGAGATAAGAGACTGTCAATATCTGCTCTTCCCTTCTTGCACACGGGAGGCCTGTGCTGAATGTCTTAGATCCACGCAGCTATTACCCGGGAGCCACTATTTTAAGGGAAGTACAAAGGCCAAGGCTTAATCCCCACTACCGCCTCGGCTGGAAATAAGCCTGTCCACAAAATACCTTAGACCAATAAAAATATTGCACAGTAAAATATTTTTAAAAACACGGTGATGGAAGCCTTCTTAAAAATAAACAAAAATCCCCTTTTGGGGCTTTCATTGTTAATGTTGCTCTGTTAATGTATGAAATTTAGAAAGCAAACCTGGCTAGAAACTGAAGTGAAAGCCACCCATCTGCTTTCACTGTCCATCAGAGAGAAATGCCAAAGAACAAGCAAAGAGCAGAAAAGTGAAAAGCAAATTGGATTCTCAAAAGCCTTGGAAGGATATGCATTTGAGGTATCCTCTACGAATTAGCGTACATGAAGTTTAGCACGCCAGCATCCATTTGGGTTAATTACTAATGACCATTAGACTAAAGTCTTGCACCATCAGCTGTGCGAATAAGCGAAGATCCCATCAGATGAGTGAGCGCTGCCCACAGTGTCACAGGAGGAAAATACAAATGTGGATGTAATGGGACTGCTAGGATTTGCACCTTCACAGGCAGTAATGATGATGCCAGCACGCACCAGACAATTGATCGAGGAGAACGTGTTTCTCACCTGCGTGGTTCTGTTGGGAGCCCCAGTGACAGACCTCTCCTATATAAACAAGCTCTCAGGCTGTATTGGGCACTTCTAGCCTGAGCTAAACATTATTAGGTGGTGCCTTAGGCACTGCAGAACAAAACTGCTCTAGCTGGGTTAAAACAGACCTGGGAGCTGTGGAGGCTGCCCCTGGTAATGCAGAGAGGTCAGGATAACGCAATGGAGGAGCGGCACCTTCCTGAGGGGCAGAGCGAGCTGTGCTGTGGCAGGGCTGGTACCAGGTCTCCAGCAGGGTGACCATATTGGGCTCTCTGCGGAGCTGCAGCGACTGGCCGTGGCTCCCACCAGAGAGGAGCACATTACATGAAAGTCACTTAATATAAGGATCTTCAGGAGCAATTCTGTTATGGCTAGCAATGAGGAAAGGAATAAAATAATTTTAAAAACATATTTTCTTGCACTAAACACAGTTGTAATCAGCACGGAAGTGAGACAGGGATGAAAGGACAGGATAGCTCAGGGAAGTACTGTAGTACAACAGTCTGAACTGAGTCAAGCTCATCAGTGATTAAAAGCTGCTACTCCTTCATGACAGTTCAGGGGATTTTTGAGATGAGCTGATAGATCTCAGCCCACAGGCATTAAGGTCTTTGTAGCACCACCACGGCTGGTCCTAATTGGCTCCCATGTTGACAGTCTCAGCAGTGATGCCATGGTTTAAAAGGGTTGCGGGGATTAAATCCACCACTCCAGGTGAGGGGCAATATGGGGTGCACCGGTACAGTGGGGAATGAAGTCGTAGGCAAGCTTGGCATGCCAACGGCTTTATTTTTCTTACTCTGAGGAGAAATAAAAGCTCCCAGACGTTCCACCCATCAGCCCAGTCCTGCTTGGAGAACTGAGATTTTTCCAATAAAGAAAACAAACAGCAGGGCAAGAATTTGTAGCCCTGCTCCTCTAATTGCAAGGCTTTTCCCCAATCCCATTAATTTCCAGTGAAACTGAGAAGTTTAGTCAGCATTAAATCTGGGAGTGTTGCCTTTCATCGGGGCTTTCTCTTATGCAGCAGACAGGCTTACATTTTTGCTGTGACAAATATTTTATTGACATTGATACAACATATACATTGCAAAAGAGCATTCACAATAAAGTATTTCACCATTTCAGTGGGGAGACATGTTTGCTATACAGATGGCTGGAGTAAATCTGGCCTCACAATTAAAAACCATTTAGAGTTTGTAGCAAAGTGACTGATGGATTAGGCTCAGTGCTCCATCAATCCCCCTCCCCACCATGCCTCTCTGTAGAACAACATTGTTGGCAGGTCATAAATAGCCATTTGTACAAAGTGCAGGAACTCTTTAAGTATCATTTTATAGCTAGTATATATATTCCAAATGGCTGGCAAAATGCAAGTGCTTGGGGTCTTTAAGTAATGAGGGCAATGGACCATGGGTGATAAGTTATACCTGCTATTTGCACCAAGGATGTCCTGTCACATAAGAATGGGAATATTGTCAATATTCTGGTAAATCCCTTTTTTTGCCGCATGCAGAAAAACTCAGGCTCTTCCCTAAAGAAAGGGAGGCACTAGGCAGGATTCCTGGGCCAAATTCCTGCCTGGTTAATCACAGAGCAGCTCTTTAAAGCTCCTTAACACTTATGATAGAGTGCAGGTTTTGTGCCCTATACTCTTGTGCATTTTTGCTGGACACCACTAAACAGCAGCTTTGTTCATCTCCACAGGTTATTCATCTCAGTGCTTGGGGAAAATTATTTATTTCATAAAGGTGGGAGACTCTTGCAGCTGTGAATTATTTCAGTGGTGACAGCATGTGCTTAGCACCCCTCCGGAAAGGGCTCATGCCTTGTCAAATGCTTTTA
This sequence comes from Dromaius novaehollandiae, assembly GCF_036370855.1. Taxonomy (NCBI): domain Eukaryota; kingdom Metazoa; phylum Chordata; class Aves; order Casuariiformes; family Dromaiidae; genus Dromaius; species Dromaius novaehollandiae. The sequence goes on along the minus strand of NC_088100.1, from coordinate 94,156,746 downwards.
AAACTAAAAGCAGGAGAGAAGTGTAAAATATGAAGGTAAAAGCACTCTGATTGCAGTGGTCACATGCCATGGCCATAGAGGGCTCTCGGAGGTGTGGAGTAGCATGTGAGTCCAGACTCTTGTCTCACAGATTAAACGAGCACCCCGGCTGGCTCCTCGCAGGGAGAAACAGCCTGGGAATGTCCCTTGCTGCAGCCGGATCATGACGAGCTGGCAGCGCAGGCAGCTCTCTCCTCCTGCATGGAAGAGTGTTACTGCTTCTGCAGTGGCAGGATCTCATGCGCCTGAGCCCAGCCATGACTGTGGGAAGGGTCAGCGAGGTGGCTCATGGGGTGTACCCTCCACTGGAGGGACTCGTCTCTTTTTCGAAGTGTGAGTGTAGGCAAAGGGAGTAGGAGCGTTAGGTCTTGTATTTGACCCTGGAGACTGCTGTGCAGCATCTATGTTTGCAAGGTTATCTTCACTGAGAACCACTCTGGGAGCTGGAAACCTCCTTTGCAGGGATCGAGGCTGATTTTTTAACAAGGGGCTCATGCCCCTCAAGCCCTCCAGCTCAGCCTTGTTTGTTCACAAAGGCAATCTTAGCCAAGAAAGCACCTTTTCAGCACTCCTGTAATACAGCCAGCTCAGGTATGCAACAGCAGGCTACTGCCTCCCCAGGGGTGGCTGCTAGCTCAGGGCAGGGCTTGCCCGGGCACCGTGTCTTTTTGTGGTGGGACACAAGCCAGGCTCCTGAGCAACGTGTCTCCAGCCCTGCTGTGCAAAGAGATGGTGGACTGTCCTCAGCCACCAGAGAGAAGCAGCCTGTGGCAGAGGAGATCAAGCCCCAGGAAACATCTCCTGTCAAGACTCACCACGTAGAAGCAATGCGCTTATTGCTAGGGAATATCCCCACTCCTCAGCCTGATTCTCATCTGAGAGGTAAGGCCAAAAGTAAACTTCCTGGTGATCAGAAACCGAATGACAAACTGACAAGCTTTTCAAAAGCACCTGCAGAGGAAGCAAGCATTTCAGGCTGCAGGTACTAGCAATCCCTGGTGCCTCCCACCATGATGTTTTAGGGGGGAGAATTTCAGAAGAAGGTTGGGGTGCAGGCCCCATGGTTTTATTGGGGCAAGGATGTTCTGTTGAACTCTAAAACCTGGGCACTTTCACATGGAAACATATGGGTTGAGCTCACCAGCTCAGTGCTTCCAGGCTCATCGTCCCTGGATCTGCCTGGAAGCCAAGCAGAGCACCAGCCCTAGAGATTCACAGAGGACAACCTCAGCAGGGGCCCAGATGGGAGGAAACGCAGAGGCAGATCTGCACCTCCACCTTTCTGCAGTTTCTGTCTTCAAGTTTTCTACTACTTGGAAGAGAAGCAGGGATAGTCCAACCACCTGTAGTTAGGGAGTAGAGATTACTAAACATTAGTATAAATTACAGAGAGGAGAAGTCTTTTCCCTACTCTGGAGTGTTACCATTTATTAATTTTCTGTAACAGTGAATAATATTTTCTGTTGGGCACAGAGAACAATTCTCCTCCGTGACCTGCTGTGGCCTGACAACAGCAGCAAAGCTTAACTGAGGAATAAACAAGGAATTATTTATTTGTTCTTGGCTCAGTTAATTCCTGGCTTGGAAACTCAATGCAGAAATCAGGCTATTTTCACACGTGCATTGTAGTAAAATGGTGTCAGGCTGGGCCATGTCTGGCATTGCTTCACGCCTGAGAATTAGGAAGAAGCCATTATATTTGGAAATAGATAGAATCCCATCAGGGCACTGGAAAATACACTCCCCTCACAACAGGATGCCGTAGCCTCCAACAGCCAAAAACCCAGGAAACTAGAGGCCAGGAAAACCCATCTGCTTTCCTAGGATACCAATCCAAGGCATTGGTATTAAAAACATATCTGCAGAAAAACATGGAAAGTGAGTTTCAGGCACTGTCACTCAAGCTTTCCAAGCCCAGATATCTGTCCCCAACAAATGGATCTCTTGAAATATTAGTATAACTGCTTGTATTTTTTTCAAAAGGGATCACTCTTTATATTGTAAGATGAGCAATTCAAACACATGCCTATCTGAACACCTCTCTGCACACTTAGTTACAGAGAGGGCTGTAGAGATGAAACACATGTGCATCCAAATGTATGCTGGCAGATACCTGTCTTGCATGGAGGACCATGGAGAGTGGAGGGCTCTATGGCTCCAGTGGTGGGTTTCAGTTGCTCTGTGCACCAAGTGCCTGCATTCACTGCTGTTACTTGATGTGAGAATGGAAATAATCAACTTGCTGTGCAGACATATAATGTAGCTGGTTTCTTATTCTACCAGAGGCTTTATGCCCTGTATGGCAGCCACATGCCAATAAATTCTGTCTGTAACAAAAGGAAAAAATAAGATAAAAGGAGGCAGGGCCTGAAGAGAGTGAATATGTGGAAGGACTTATACAAGGCCAGAATGAGACCTTCCAACTAAAAGGCCACATGTATAGGATGCTGCACATCCATCCACTGCCTTGGTTAGCAGACAGAAAGCAGTTAGATGGCCAGATGCTAGTCACCTTTAATGCTGCTCCAATACCATACAGAGAAGAAAAGGCTATATGACACTGACCTGTGTGCTCCCAGCTATTGCAGAGAGCTGAGTTAATGGGACCTGGTAGCCAAATGACTCTCAAACACAGCAAGAGGCTTTGAAAGTTCCCTTGCTATGGATAACACACCAATGTCCTGTATAGCTGCTTAGCTCCAGCTTTGCTGAACAACACATTAAGAATGCTGGCAGCTCTTGATGAGCCTTCTCACTTCCCATTGCTACCACTTAGGGAGCCAAATCAGTCTTAGTAACAGTGGGGACATTGGGCCAAAAAGGCCTCAGACTCCATTTGACACCAGATATTTTTGTTCATTTTTTTCAGCTGATTGACACTAAAGGGACCAGAGCGAGCCTCACAGTGGCATGTTGCTGCTACTGCTGTTCATTTTGGACTATTAGCATGAACAGAAACAGCCATTCCATGCTGATGTCACAAGATTTTCAGCCATCTGCAATGTTTAAGTCCCTCCCTGAGCACTATGAAAAATGGCTCAGGGAAGGTCCTTCCTCTCAGGAAATCCTTCTGCTCCTCTTAGCAGCTAGAAGAAGATGATAGGCATGGAAGCACGGATTGCAGACACGCCTTCTCTCCTCTGATGTTTCACTTTTACAAACCTGGTGGGCAGAAATCCAATTGAAAACCCACATTACATCTATAGTTGCTAGCAAAAAGGTAATCTTCCCAGCTCTCCAAGGCCCAAGAACTAGAGCTCCAAGGCAGAAAGGACTGGGTTTTTTTCCATCTACTCAAGTAGAGGAGGAAATGACTCCTTGGCTGTCTTCATTTGCCTAGGTTACCTACTCATAGTGCCTTGTGTGACAGAGCAATAGTCACCAAGACAGTATGACCTCGGACTGCATATTTGTGAGATTCAAAATCCTTTATTTTGAACTGGAGAAGACATTCTTGTTTTGAGGCAACAGTTAACTACCCTCTGCACCAGGTCTCCTGGGATGCAGGACAGGATTGCTTCTAACTTGGGGAATACTGTGTTTACTCATATCTTGCTGCCCACCTAGGAACACCAAACACCTGATTTTATTGAGCACAGTCCTTGCTTTGCTAAGCACTTTTAGCTTTCCTCCTGTAAGGAGTTGCTGTAGAAGATATAAATCAAGGATTGGTGGTGACAGCTGTTATAGAAGACTTTGAGGCAAAAGATGATGGTCAAAGCAGAAAGGCCTCTGGTAAGTCTTCCCTATATGGATGTTATTTGAGGTGAATAATAAGATGGATTAAGAGAGCAAAGGCAGGTGACTGTGGGGATTAGAGGCAGACCTGCAAAGGAATACCTGCACTGGTATGCCTAGCCATGAATGGGGTTTGGTATCCAGGAGCTGTTTCCCCTGGGACATCGTCATCAGAGAGTGAGAAAGAAGTCTGACTGGTTGACTTTGTCATCAGGACTCCTAGGAAACTAGGGATTTCACTCTTTGCTGGCACTGCTTTTCTGTATTTTCCCCAGTTTCTGCTGGTGTTCTTCTTCTGAGTAAGTTTTCCTTCCTTGTACGGCTAATGCCACAGGCCAACACATTCAGGTTTATGATTACCAGGGCTGCAGTGAAAACTGACCTTTTTCTGGGGCACAGAATCGCCACCAGCAGGAGCAGGAGGGCCTCCTGCCTGGGAAGAGCTGGCTGACAGTGACAATTCCCACTCCTTAGCAAGAGGTCCCAGAGGGTCTGACATTTGAAGGTTTTGTCTGGCCTCCAGGGCTGAAATTTTGTCTGGTCTCTCAGCATTTAATATTTCAGGTGGTCAGAAAACATTACTGAAAATGTAGGAAACCTTGCTTTTTATTACCCTGCTATTTTCAGTAAAGACTGTGCAGTGGCACTAGACAGAGACATATGGTTTACAGTAGAATATCCATCTCTACAGATTTCTTTCCCATGGTTATTTATCATATTTGTCCTTCTTTAACAGCACAACCATCACTTATACACAATGTAAAGGTGGTGGTAATAAAGCACCAAGTGTTGTGCAGCAATGCTTGTTTCTTGCCAGCATCAGGACTGCTCATGGGACCATCTGGCTCCAGGGCCCTGATTCTTGCAATAAACACACAAGGACACCTCAGGATGAGGGGTAAAATTCCTCGTAACAGACAACTGTAAAGCAACAGGGCCAAGAGAGGATGGTAGCATTTCTACCCCTGAGCACTCCTGGCTCACACATGTGATATTACAGCAGATGCTACAAATTTGTTTTCCCCTTCTGCCCCTCAAGGATTTCACCAGTGCCTCTGAAGGCTGGTATCAACCCTACCACTGGGATTTCATCACTCAGAGAGTGCACATTGCTGTTAGAAGTTCTGATGTGAGGTGATCACAAAACCAGCCCTGTTTTCGTATCTTCTACTACTCCTTGAGTGTTTCTTCCACCCCCCTTGTTAGACACCACTCAGCCCTTCTGGCTCTCTCCCAATAGCGTCCAATTCTTGCTTCACTGAGGAACGCTCTTCCACTCCTCACATGCCAGGCTGGTCAGCAGACAAGCTTCACCACTCCCCACCCTGATCTTCAGCTCTCCTCAGTTTTCTGGGTCTCTGAATTGAAGAGTATCAGCAAACAAATCCCTCTGTTTCTCTTTCACCTTTTCAAGACTTCTGTCCCTGGCTCCATGGCTCATCAAGGTCACAGGCAGACATGCCTGCTGCTCTCCTAACTCTCTGTCTTTAGGAAATTCCAACAGCATTTCTGAGAACCTCCCTTCTTACTGGAGAAGATGAGGGGAGAAGAAGGAGGAAAGGAGCATCCCAGTCCCTGCATGGCAGGGAGAGGCTATCTGTATTGCTGTTTCTGCAGTGATAGTTTTCACAGCTAGAACACCAGAGCCAATCAAAACAAAAAATCTTGTCCCTTGTTTTAGGCTGTCCTTTGTTTTTCCAGTGTTTTCTGGGGGACCTGAGAAGTTGCACGTAGATGTGCTGTAAACCTGGTGACCTCCTCATCCTAGTGCCATCAACATCTATCATTCTTACAGGCCTTCTTCTGCTGTTCCTTCTCATGTGTGCACCCAGGTGCCTGTCCTGCTATTCTAGTCCTGGGGCAACCTCAGGCAGTGTTACATCATCTTCTTCTACTCCAGTCTGTGACCTCCATGCTTTTCTGCAGAGATATCCCTGCCACCGACTGCTCCGTTTCTTTGTTGTTCAGTCTTGGATCTTTCCAAAGCAGAGATTGCCATGATGGTATTCTTGTGTCCATTAATATTGGACAGATGGGAATTCACCAAGCACAGCCAGGCAGCTCTAGCCTGCCAAGCACAGGCAGCTCTAGCCAGGATATGAATCCGTGTCTGCAGAGGTGAAAGGCTGGTGCATTAACCTCTCATGGCCAGGTTAAACCTCTCATTTCAGGCTTGGTTAGGATTGCTGCTCCATCACTGGATGGATTCTCAAACTGCTTCCCAGAGAGAAACAACCAACAGATTTTTTTTTTTTCCCAGCTGCAATCTGCTGTTTAACTGAAAGGACAGAAGGAACCAATAAAGTGATATATGACAACAGAAAAAACCAAAATGTTATACAGCCTGCCTGGAACTAAAATTCCGGGTGGCTGGAACTGGAATCTGGGAGAAATACTGGGCACAACAAGGAAAAAGCAAAATCTACTGTCAGTGAAGGTAGAAAACTGCAGAAGACATTTAGATAATAGGAATAAATACCTGAAAGCTGGAGAGAAAGGTAGAGAGGCCAGGATCTCTTTGATTCTTAGGATAGCTAGTGAGCTTGCTTTTGCTGTGCACGTAAGATGACTTTCTGGCTGATGTAGGGTCCTAGCTCACTTTATGCAAAAAAAGCAACTATTATGGCACAGATTCCAGTCAGGTTGAGCGGACATTTGGTGGTATCACCCATAAAGCACTCAGTTCTTCCTTTAGCCATGGCATGTGAATGGTAGAGAGCAGAAGGATTCAGGAAATACCCTTGAATGGATAGGAAGATCCACTGGAGATTTGGGATACATTTTCATCATACCAAGAAAAAACATTCCTGCCCTTGTTCCTCCTTCTGACACTTTTCTGTGCACAACCTATTTCTAAGCATTCAGTTTTGTCCACTGGTGTTTCTTGGTGGGCCATCAGTTGCAAGACTAAGGGGAACATTTTGAATGTAGTCCTGGGTTTGGTAAGACAAGCATAAGAAGCAGCATATCCCCACCAAACCCAGGAGAATTGCTTTGGCTTTACATCTTTACAAGTAAGAGTAAAATCTTTCACATGTCAACTTCATATCACAAATGGTTCCAGATTAAATGTGAGTCAGATGCTCAGCAAGAGGCAGGTGTGACATATATTTGAACAGTGGCAGCCAGCCAGTCTTTAGGGAGAGAGGGTTTTTTTGCCAAGAAAATGAATAGCCCAAGAGAAGAAAGGAGACCAGAATCCATATTAGAGTACTAAGAAAAGTCTGCTTTGGACGAAGTGTAGGATGTGAAAGAGACCCCTGACTTCCCACTGCCCAAATCTATCAGAAAGCAGCTTGTTGTGACATATCTCTCACAGTGTAACAACGATGCTTTTGCACCTTGCCTTCCAAACTGGGCTGTGTAACATCCAGGTCTAGCCTCATGTCAAGTTCAAGGACGTTCACTTGGCAGAGTTTAATTTAGCTCAAGATGCAGATAAGGGATGGAGACTTTCAGCACTGTATCTATTGCATCAGTGATGGAGGAGTAAGAGAAGTTCTGGAGGCTTGACTGCTAAGGGACTTGGGCCAATTTTTTCCCTAGAGAAATCCTTATCAGAAAGCATTGGTGGTAGGAAACCACTGCTGACTAGGAAAGGTTTTTTCTTCAGGGTAGTCATGTGAGTTGTTTGTTACCTGGAATTTCTGTTTCCCTTTGCCTGAGAACCTCCTTTCCTTCATGCAATGCTGATATGGGAGGAAGCTGTTTTGTCATTTAAAAGAGAGAAACAGATGGAATATGTGGCACTATTAAAAAGCTCCAGCTTGTTGCCACGGTAACTGAGGGGAATATATTTTTTAATTATTATTTTAAATTCTTCATTGTCTTCGTTAAAGGTAACAACGATAGCAGAGAATAAACAAAGTGATGCCCTGCTGTGCAAATCAGTCCCTCAATAAATAAAATTAAAGGAGTGCTCTGCATTGCAAATACTGATACAGTCACCGTAAGGGTGGAATGACTGCAGGTTATCTGAGGATGCTGAATTATGCATGTTGGCACCTTTAAGGACAAGGCAGGGTCATTCGGTACCTCCACTCCACACATCCTTCTGAGTGGGTTAGGACTAATCTGCTGGTGCACTGAACAAAGATCCAAACCTCATGCCTCAGGGGACTCTCCAACCTGCCTTAGAGGTTATCAAGGAACCCCAATAAATGTGCATCATAAAGAGCATTGGCCAAGCAAGCAGGTACCTTAGAGAGGCTGTTAGCTCCTTGTGAGCCATTAGGCACTGGCACTCTGGGATGGAGCATGTCTGAAATCCTGAACTGATTGCCTGAGGTGTTATGCTTAGGTAAATGATGAGTGTCTTCCACCCAAGATGTCTAACACACTTATCCAAATCATTACACCTCATGCACTCTGGTATCTCTCTGCCTAGCACTAAAATTCAGTTAGCTATGCTGCAGACGATAGCAGCTGCTTTCCAGTTTGTAGCTACACATCAGTTAAGAATACGAAGAGAAGAGGTACCTTTGGCCATCTGAAACTATAGGATAAATCTAGGGCAGAGTATAACTCTTCTAGCTTGGAATTTGGCTGGGGCACAGCAGTAACATGAGCACTGATACAAAACACAGACTCAGCTTCGATTTTTACGGGACATCTCCTGTTAAAGAAAACATCTCACGCTGCTTTGACCTTACTTGTTGGGTTAGACAGATATAGTCCACATGTAGATTAAAGAAAGAGCTAGTTACAAGGGGAAAAGACTTAGGTGGCTGAGTAACGAACAGGCCTCCTTTGGAAGGAAATGTCTGTTCATGGGCTCAAGGTCAGTGAAGAGAATGTCTGAACACAGCTCTAATTTGATCAAGAGATTACATTTTGAGATAGCAAGTTAATATACAGCAAAATTCCTGTTATTATTTTTTCTGAGTGTATTTGGTATTGCTGATGGGACAGATTAAAAACACATTCAAGCCTGGGGACATTCTCCCTGGAGATCAGCGTGGACAGAGGGCCTCCAGCCTCCCTACCACTGCCCCCAGGCCTAGTCCTTTCCTAGACTTTCTTCATGCCCACGCATCTGAGTGTGAGGGAGAGACAGACCAGAGGTGGGATGAGGGGCACAGGCAGCTGCTCCAGTCTTCCCTCTGACGGGAGAAATGAATGTGGTCTAAATTTAACACTGCTCCCACTACCTCTGTTTCCAGTGAATTCCAAGTCTCCAGATGGTGCAGAGTTGCCACCAGCAATGACGGGACAGCAACCCCAGCTCTGCCCCTTCTGGGAGCCCTGGATTTACTGGGCAGCTCTAGGCACAAATTTCCCTAGTTAGATACATGGACAAGGGAGTACACAACTCCATGTCCTTGGTTCCTAGGTACTTTTTTATTATCCTGTATAGCTGGCCACTGCATGCTGGGCAGCCAGCTCCTCCCTCCAGCACTAGAAATAAGGAGGGATCTCTGTGTTTGGTTTCTGATGACTACAAATGCACTAGCGGGCCAGACCATATCACTCTGGGAGTCTTTCTGACACAGAGGGTGTAGTATTACCCATTTTGATAGTCGTTCACATGTCATTTAATTCTGACTCTTTAGCAGGTCTAAGTATAGTATTAAGCATAAGATAAAATAGGAAATATTATACGATAATCATTAGAGATAGAATAGGATAGGAGTATAGGTAGTAGTTTAGCACATATGAGTGCCCATTACCAAGACAGCTTTTGTCAGCTCAGCATTAGGTAGGCTAAGTGGAAGTTAAATGTCCAGGAAATATTGGAGGTGTGAGACGAACGACTTGAGGCTTTCCACAGGCAAAAGGTCTCATTGCCAAGAGGCAAGTAGAATTAGTTTTTACTTAAGTTATAACATAATTGAGAACATAACTTAGATTAAGATAGGATGGTCTGAACATAACTATATTGCACTGTTCCCAATTTACTTGCGGTATCGCATAGTTAGATTGCTAAATATAAATCTTTGAATATATTATAGGAAATCCTACTCTCATCAGGGCAGGTTCCTTCAACCTTTTCCCAGCTAACGTCTGTGGTGTAGCATGATGTAGCTGGCTCTAGGTGTCCTGAATCATGCAGCATATGTCCTGACACAAGAATCTGCTGCTTCTCTCTCTTCTCCTTTAATCTAAAAATCCCTTTGTTTTCCACGTGATCAATACTCTTTCTCAGTGCTGTGGTTTTCTGAGAACTGGATCAAGGAGGGGATTCAACTTGTACCCAGGAGAGGACACCTGGGTAGCTCTCTGCTTTTTTCTCTCCAGCTCACCCTTGTGGAGATAACCTTGGTTACAGAGGGAGCAATTTCTCCACATGCTATACACATCTTCTCAATCTTTACTTCTACCAAAAACGTCAGCAGGTTGTCTGTTTAGCTAGCTACTGGTATAAAGCACAGCAAGGATCACTGGTCTCCCATTGCTGTTGTTGTTAGTTTACAGCGTCTGATAAAAAAAATGACAGTATTCTGTCCCATAAACAGAAATGTACCCTGGGGAAATACCCTCTGTGTCCTTGACCTAGGCCTTGGACAACTGCTGGTACACCTATTGCAGATGTTACAGCTTCTGGGGTCAGGTGGAGCAGTCAGGAAATGGTATTCCATCCTCCCAGCACTTTCAAGATTTCAAAAATATCCCCAATCCACAGTGAGAGAAAAGCAAGAACTTTCAGTTCCTGTTTTTTGATGAGAGATGAGAGACTGGGAGCGGGCTCTAGAATAGCTCATGTCCAAGAGTCTTCAGCACTGACCCAGAATGAGGAAAACTGGATTCAGGTTTCCAGACTCAACTGGAGAGGCCATAGTTTTGAAAGTCAGGCCTTTCCCATTGAGCGCTATCTCTTTTTGAGTGTCCTGAGCTTTGCATATGTTGTCTTGGCTGCCTCTCTCACATTTCTCTCAGAAATCCCATGTAAGAGCTGAAGAGACCTTTCCTGAGATACTCTGCACTGGGACTGGGGTGTTCCTGTGGAGAGGTTCAATTTTCAGAATTAATAATTTGTGACAAAAAATTTTGTGAGTTGAAAAATTCCCACCCAGACCTGGTTATAGTGATCCCCAGTGAGTGCTATTCATCCCTCCAAGGTAAGGCTGACCTTCAGCACTGATTAAGGAGTTGGACTTATTCCTGCAGGAAAGAGGATGTCTCATTCTTTCCTTACTTCTAAGCTTGTTTCAATGTTTTCTTGTTCATGTATATATTATAGATGTATATTTAAATATATAAACACACAGAGTCCACACTGAGCTTATGCTTCCCTGAGATCAGCATGTGGTCCCTCTGTCTCAGCATCCCTCTGGAGCAATGATAAAAAACCTCAGGGAAGGAGATAGATTAGGTTTTGCATAAATGTTTTTCCTGGTCCTCATTTTCAAGAAGGCCCACTCTGTGCTTGCATCTCTCCTGTGGGCTGGAAATCCTCCTTCTGGACTCCTTTCCCAGGTCCTTCCAGGACAGTATATACTTACGGGGAACTGCAGATCAGTGAGTTGGGAGAAGGGAATGTATTTTTGATTTCTTTTTTCCCCTGCCAGTACGAACCTAGGAGCAGTTTTCTGGAGGGTGGAGCATCTGACCTCTCTAATTTTATCAGTGAGGGTGCAGATCTATGTTTTCAAAGCTGTTTTCAAAGTGACTCTGATAACAGGACTGCCTACAGATAGGGCTGCAATGATTATTCAAAGCATTAATCAGGGAAAAATTATGCCAGTTACTGATTAACTAATTACTGTAATCAAATATTCACTTCTCTCTTTGGAACGACGGGCACGGCACTGGTAAAAGGCGAGAACAACAACAACAAAAAACCCTCAATACAAAAAATAGTTGCTTTAATCTTTTGTGAACTGGGGGAGGGGTCCAGCTGCGGGGAGCTGAAGTGTTCGAGAGCTCCAGCTAGGGCTGCTCTTGTCCCTGTTATCACCCTGCTGCGTATTTGCTTGCTCCAGCTTACAATTTAATGAAACACCAGGAAGGACCAGCCAGAGCTTCATTAAGGGAGAAGTGCTTGAAGGTGACCCTTGCTAATGGCAGCAAATTGGAGATTCAGTAATGCCACTTGGCTCCACGTTTCTGGGGCCCACCTGCCAGCCTTCGCCTGCCCCACGGACCCTCTGGAAAAGGCAGCAGAGGCTGCGTCCCCCAACAAAACTTCCAGAGGGAAATCCTTCACCTGCAGAGGAAAACTTTCCTGGAAAGGTGCTCCCAGTGGGAGCATGGGGCGAGGGGGCAACCGGAGCCTGAGAGCCTTCTTGGAGGACATTGCATGTAGTCCTGCTGGCTTCAAATACAGAAGCTTCAAAAAATGAACAGAGGCAACAGGTAAAACACTGTGGGGAGGATAAGATAACAGCAAAATTGCATTATTCAATCTGTAGGCAAATCCTGACTAAGCGTAGTCTATCTGTCTGTGGAATAATCTCCCAGGGAAAGGGCTGGAAGGTTATTTGCACTTATGTTAAAATGGACAGGACAAAGCCTCAGTCTATGTGCATCACTTTATTAATAAGGTTAATATGTTTCAGGATCAGGTGGTCTGTGGTACTGCTCCATCTTCAAAAGTGAAACTCATATCAATCCTCCAGCAACAGCACTTTCTAGTAAATAGAGATTAATACTGAAATATTTTGTCCATTCAGAAGCTTTTATAACTGGCTGAATACCAGTCCAACTGCTGTGCTGATGCCAGTGTCTCTCTTCTGTATGCATTACTGCAATGGTTTTCTATTTGGGCTCTGCAGACTCCTGGAGGCCCATGGACCGCTCTTGCAGGTGTCATGGTTCATTGTGATCTCTCAGATTACGGGATAGCATACTGTGTGAAACAAACTTTATTTCTCTGACCTCACTAAGAAAAAAAAAGTGAACAAGCGAACAAGGGGTTAATCCCACTGCTGTAAACTAAACTAAATTGTTTATTCTCTAGTTACTTAATTTACTAGTTTGCTGATTCACTAACTTGATAATTTGTTAATTTCATGTGCATATGAGCAAAATAGTTCCCACACTGACGGTGAGAGTGCTTATCCTTCCTCCTCCGTCACGATGCCAGCGTCCCCTGAATTGCACTGGGAAGCACTAGAGCCTCAGCAGTGCGGCTGCTGGTGGATCCACTTCCAAGGCTGTTTGGGTGAGCTGACGTATTTGCCCCTTCCAGCTCGGAAAGTTTGGTCTATACCATCCCCACTGGTCATTTCGGTCAGTGGGCAAGGATTTACTTAATTCCAGAGAGTTTTGGTCTTATCAGATATACTTATAACACTGCAAGGATAGCAGACTTCACTTTTTTTTTTCTGTCCTTCAGTGTCTGGCATGTGCCTTGCTTTTGCCCAGCAACACTGCTCCCGGCATACATCGGGCCTTATGGGTGTTAGGCCCAAAGCCTGAGCAGGAGTCAAGCAAACAGTCACAACAGAGCTTGCAAAAGGTAACAGAGAAATGCCAGTGATATTGGTTGTCTTATATTTGTTCTACAGGAAATGTATATCACCTTCACTGGAATTTCTGTAAGGGTCTCACAAACTGAAGATATGGGAACATCCATTCGCATAGATGATTCATCTCGTCTTCAAGGCTTTTTTCCTAATTGTAGGTGTTAGACACAATAACAGGAGATATCAGGGGAAGAGGATGGGTCAGAAAAGTTCTTTCAATGTCATTTGAGAATTAGGTTTGGTTTCTTCAGTAACTGCAGTTTCACTGGTTTTCAATTTTGTGTCTCCTAAAGCACCAATACAGCCCTGGAAGGGTACCTGGGCCCCAGCTCTCCATGCCTGGTCTCCACACTGCATTTTCCCAAGTTCCCATGGAGAGGTAGGAGTACCGCTTTGGGCAGGATTTGTAGGGAAAGGGTATGCACTTGTATTGCTTGCAGCAAATAGCAGAAAATAGAGTTGCTCAGATACCACTGAAAGTAGAACATGGTCTACAAAACTTTGTGAAGGATGCTATTGCACAAGCAGGGGAGAAATTTAAACTTGGCAGTGAGACATTAGACTGAGAGGCTGAAATATAAACCAACTGCAAAGTCAGTGAGAGATTCACAGGCGCTCTGCACCACAATAAATTATAACCTGCAAGTGCTCAGTGTGTATCAGCCCATGGAGATGCAGCACAGTCTCAAAGCTGGACAACACACTTGGATTTTTTTTGCCATTAATAGTGATGTGGGGTTTTGACATTCTCTTCTGAGGAATTTGAATTTTAAAGTACCTTAAGATTTCCTGTTAGCCAGGAGTTTCAAAAAAAAAAAAAAAAAAAAAAAAAAAAGGAAAAAGGAAAAAGAATAGAAAAGTCTTAGATGTTAATTGCTATTTATTCAAAATGTAGTAACTGCAGAGCCTGAAATTCATACTAGATTCAGAAATGAGATCACGCTTCATAATAATTGCTATTTCTTACTGTTAGTTCCTTAATGTTTTTTATTTAAAAATCATCAAAAATTCCTTTCTAGTGCCACTGACACCCACTCAGCCACCTACTCAGTCACATCCCACGTGCACACACATGATTTGCCATTAAATGTTACTGAACATTTAAAATTTCTTCCCTCTTGGTAATTTTCAAATATTAATTATTTGAAATGTTTTCATTTTTTTAGTACAAAAAGAAATTCTGCCTGGTACCCACCGCTAAACTCTTCCTTTTTGACAGTTATGCAAGGCACAGCACAGAACTGCAAAGGAGACATACAGCATGCAGATTTATCAGGGATAGATTTGGAAAGCTAAACTGACCATTGCCCTGAGGGAAGTGATTGATTATTCCCCTCTGTTTGGCACTCTGGTGCCTGATGTCCAGCTTTGGGTTTCGCAGTACAAAAAAGTGATTGGCAAACTGGAGAAAGTCCAGCGCAGGGCCACCAAGGTAGTTGGGGGCTGAAGTACGTGGTGAGGAAGGAGAGGCTGAGGGAACTGGGTTTGTTTAGTCTTCAGAAGAGAAGGAAAAGGGGAGAGCTAGTTGCTGTTTTCCACTACCTGAAAGGGTTGATAGTGAAGATCCTCTTCCCAGAGGTGACAGGACAAGAGATCACAAGTTGCATCATAAGTAAATGCAATTTTGGACATAAGGAAAAAACTTTTCACTATGAAGGTGGTCATGAAAGAGGTGTCCAGAGAGACTGTGGGATCTCTGCCCTTGAAAATATTCAAAACTCAGCTGGACAAGGCCCTGAGCAACCTAATCCAGCTTTGAGGTTAGTTATGCTTTGAGTGGGAGTTGGGAGGTCTCTTCTGACCTGGATTATTCAATAATTCTTTATTTGGGCTTCTCTCTCCTCCTGAGGTTAGCAGTACCCAGTGTTGTACTCATGGTCACAAGGAAACTGCTGAGGGAAGATGCCTTTCTGAAATGTCAGTCTGTCTTCCTCCTGGGATGCAAGGCTAGGAGGATGTGGAATATCGTCCTGGATGGATAGGTTGCAATAGAGATGTGGAAAAAGACCTTAAAAATACCTCACAAAGTGAGCTTTCTCCATACACACATTAGATTTCTGCAGAAAATAGCAAAGGGTAATATAATCTAGAAAGGTCCTGAAGAGAATACGGTAGGGCAGCTCCTTCCTTCAAGCCTCAGAAAACTAACAACTCCCCCAGCTAACGTTGCTGGTCTCAGACTGAGACTTCATCTGGATTCATCCTTTGCCAGTGAGGCTTATTGTCACCCAAATACACTCATGGACCTTCAGATACAGGGATGCAGCCTGTTGGTAGCAGCTCTCCTGTCTCCCTCTGGTTGCTTGCAATTAGCACCAAACTAAGAAGAAAACCCGACCAAGCTTGTGCTTAGAGGGAGGAGAGGGCTGTAGACACACTGCAGGTATGCCATTCCCTACTGGATAGCTGAGTCTCATTTTGTGCACAGATATTAGCAAAATAAGCTGCCCAGCAGGAGCATGCCTTGCTAATTTTGGCTTGTAATTGCAACTGACAATCAAATGGGGGAAAAGAGGCTAAAAATCAGACTGTTATAATCCCTCCCTTTCTCCACATACAGACAAAACAGACCCACCTGCACACATCCGAGGTGCTGTCTCCTGTTTCTTGCACAGGCAAACACCCTCTCTCATCCTTTCTTTCCCTCTCTCTGACCAGTCCAACCCACAGGCAATTTGTCTGTCCCTGCCGCTATCCTGAGTGCCCCTTGACCCAACCTGGTCACCAGTATTCATCCTACTGACACTGGGCTGTGCTGGGAGTTCCTGCATGGACCCTGGGATCCAAAAGTCTTGGGGAGTGAGGAAGGCAGAGCAATTGCCTGGGGAATGCAGAGTTTTGCAGGAGAGCTATACTCAGTGTACCTATTCTCTAAATGCTGAATAATTTCTTGAGAGCCCCACAGAAGAAGGGGCACATGGACCATGTTGTAACCCAAACCCTCCCAAGGAGCTTAGTCTGTTTTATTTCATTTCAAACAAAGTATTACTGCATTACCGACCCATAATCTCTGCATGGTCCTACCAGTGGAGTCAAGGGGAGTAAGAATAGGAACTACAGTAATAGCTACTTTTTGGGCAGAATACCTGATTTTGACAGGCATCTGAGGGGTTATGGATATGGCTGCCCGCATGAAGGGCTCCTGGCATCCCGGACACAGTTGCACACTTGCTGTCCCATCAGTGGGAGAGGGGGATCTCCTCTCACCTGTTGGAGGCACATTTTGCATCTGCCCTCTATGCACTTCTCCCTTCTGAAAGGCATTGTAGAAACATTAGGGATTATTAGAGAGGATGAAGCTGCATGACTGAGTATTAAATATTTATTCCCTTGTATTCTTCATTTGGATTATTTGAAAATCCTTTCCTTAATTGTCTTGTTCCACTTCCAAAGTACGGCTGTGCTGTTGGCTGCAGCTCCCCCTCTTCATTATTATTCTTACTTATCTCTTCTGTAGAGCAAGGCACTGGTTAGGACTGGGGCTGAGCACACAGTGGATCCTGTAGATACAAATAAGAAGATACGTTCCTTTTGCTGCTGAGAATTCATAGGCTATAAAAGCAAACAGATGGAGCAGGGCAAAGGGGGTCACAATATACAACCAAAGCGATCAGGGTTGCTATTGACTGTCACATGGGCAGCATAATTATGTGCTCTTTTTGTTTTATTCCTATAGATACATTTCACTTGCCCATCATTTGGAGGGTTCGTTCATGTCCCTCAGAAGTGGAGAAGGATGGGGAGAGAAACCTGGTGGGAGAAGGGCAGAGAGAAGAGGTGGCCAGAGGAGGCAGCAATGGTAAGGATGGAGTGAACCACAACCAAATGCTTTGGCGGTCACTGCTAGCAGAGCCAGGAGGGAGAAATAAAACTGTATTCAAGCTGCTGGGCTGAGCAAGCAAGTCAAGGCTGTTACTACCCATGCAAAAGCCAGTGAAGGCTCCCGGGGTCGATCCCTCTCATTCTGATTGACTAAAAGGCCCTGGAGCCTCCAGTTTGTGGTTCAAAGCTGCCATCAACCAGAAAAGAGCAGGGACATGGATGGTTTTTATAGGACAAACATGCACACACCGTCCTTGACTCCCAGCCTGACACTGCCCTGTGAGGAGAGACAGGGGAGGAACTGTGCTCCCAAGACTGAGGGCTGCAGGAGCACCAGGGTTAATAGGCATGCACACGGGCACGGGGCTGCAGCAGCCAGTGGGAGATGAAGCAGAAGGAAGTATGAAAGCACTTAGAGTGCTGGAGGAATAAATGGGAGATTAACTCAGGTGAAAGTCAGAATGGAGTAGAAAGGACGTGGGGAAATGCCAGACAAGGAGTAAATGGGAGGGCCATCTTCCCTTACTCATCCCCCAATGGGAAAGGCTGGAAAGGGCTGAGGGAGAGGAAGTGGAGGGGTTAGTGAGAATGGGGAATATGGAAGAGCTGAAGAGAAAGAGGATTACTGTGGTAATAAAGAGGAAAACGGCGGATGAAAAATAAACCCCTAGAAAGGGATGAAACAAGTTCTTTAATCAGCTTGTCCAGCTGAGCGGTAGGGTTAATCCGGCTATGGCAAAGTGAAAAGACTAAACACATGGCAGGGCCAGCCTGGCTGGAGAAATGCCATCTAGCCCCACTCTGATGGTGGTGAAGGCAGGTCTTCAGCTGGGCTCAGGCAAAGGTGTAAATGGCTCAAAAGCCCAGAAGTTTGGGTGCTTCCTCTGCTATCCATCAGCTGAAATATGTGTCTACACACTCTCTAATGTGGCTATTACACAGGGTAGCAGCAGTAGCAGCAGGAAGAGCAGCCCTTTCCTTCAGAGCTGAGAGAAGCCACCTGAAAAAGGATGATCCTCTTCTGGGCTCATTTCTAGCTAGTTTGTTGTCAGGAGCTGTCCTTGAACAAAACAGAAGTGATGCCTTGTAAAATCTACCTTGGATATTACAGGGAAAATGCTGAGTTTGCCCAGGATAGCTGGGCTGGGCAGCTGGCACAGATGTTGAGCTCTCTGTGGTAGCAGGACATAATCCCAGGAGGGCTGTGTGTGTGCTGAGCTATTCCCCCAGCTGCTCCTACCGCACGGTACATGCTGAGGGGTCAGGGGGACCCCACTCAGATAACACCCAGCTCATCTCAATTTCTGGGTAACTGCAGACCCTGCATTTCTGCCCCTAAAACATGACCAGGCAACCTAGGAAAAGGAAATGTGGGTTAGAGTCGTCCACAATGGATTTAATAATTAACAGACAAATGATAACTGGTCTGTGCTGGTTATTATCTTTTATTGAGTTGCCCCTCAGTTCCCTAGAGTGCCTTCAGTCCCAGCGGGTCCCATTCCCCCCACTCAGTGGTTATACTAGTTCAGGTAGACTGAGCCACACAGGGAACTGGTTGGGTACTTTCACCAAGCGGGCTGAAAACCTCTGACGGAGATGTGGAAAGGAGCTATTTCCAGAAGGGAAAAGGGAAAGAGCACTTCCTTCAGAGGGTCAGTTGCCAAAGAACAGATGTGACAAGCAGTAGATGTACTATTTCTCTGGCTCTGTGATAGCTGGAAGGACAGAAAACCTCTGGCAGGGAATGGGGGCAGGAATGCTTATCATTTTGCTATGGGTTTTTCCCTCCCAGACTATTGTCAGCTATGCTGAGAAGGCAAAATTTACAACTCCAGTTTGCAATATGGGACTACATCAAGGTCCCCAACTGTGCCTCTCACTGAAGGGTAAGATGTAGGAGACATAATTACTTATCCTACCATATGTTTTTGCACTTGCTGCAGGAGATGTGTCTGAGAACAAGAAGACTGATTCTGCTTTCACCCCCGCTGGAATACATCCATCAGTCCTCAGCAAGACCACCTCCCGTTTAAATCAGCACAGCTGAGGGCAGAAGTAACCCTGGGGTACATGGAGTTATGGCTGGACTGTGGTAGACAGTGTGACATAATAACAGAGAGGAAACATAGCCTGCACAGCTTGAAAGGAAGTTCTGGATCTCAGTACCCAAAGGCTGCACCAACCTCTGTGGCTGGGGATGGCGCCCCATGGGGGACTTTTAATACACAAGTCACTCACCAGTGGATAATGCACAATTTTCTAATAATGAAGTCAGTAGCTGTGCACTAGAAGTGTTTTTGAACACAATGGCATGCTTCTGCAGTTCCAGTCCAGGGGAATGCAGCAGTGAATTAGGATAAGAGCCTCAGCAGGAGTTCATGCACAGGGAGGCATACTGTGAGAAAGGCTGCTCTTCTTATTGCTACTATTACTGCTTCTTGGAGGTCATCAGACCTTTTCCAGCATGTTGTCCAGTCAGAGGATACCTGACTTCTGAGGAGGTCCCCACACTCAGCTGGCACTGATCTGGTGGGTTAGGTCCAACACCAGGTCCTAGCCCATCCCTGGCATGGTGGGCGGAAAGGGTGTGGAAGAGAAGTGAATGAATCACACTGTACTTTGACCACCCCTAGCAGGCAGATAATCCCTTGGGGACTATCTAAACTTGCGATCTGGTGAAACCCCAGGGTTTCTCTTCTCTACCCCAGAACCATACCCAATGAAAAACCATCCAGAGAATTAATCTGATTTAACCACTTTCAAACTGTCAGAGCAGAGCTCTAGCACATTGGAAAATCTGGGTCAATATATTATTTGTCTTTCCTCCAAATGTTCTGCAAAGATGTATAAGCAATGCCATCCTGTCAAGATTTTTGTAGCAATGAAGAATAATTCTAAGGCAAAAATGCACAGGTGACACTGGCTTGGCTGCACAGCAGTGGATCTCTGTGCTTCTGGTTGAAAGCCCAGTTATTTATATAAAGTTCCAGAAAGAGCTTATGTAAACCTGTAGCCCTGTAATACAGTATTGCCATTGCCAGCAATAGGCCACAGGTTTTGTACTGAGTATGCAAAGCCTCAGGGCTGAACTTTGTCAGGCTTCCTCTCTTTGAACTTTTCTTGACTGTCTGCAGCTTTATTTGATTTAGCTGTAACAACGATTTTGCTAATCGACCAGGTGGCTCTGGCTAATTTGTTTTGCTTTTGTTTATCTTTATAAGGTACAGTTGTATTTCTGACGCTGACATCATGATGTCGTATAAAGAAATACGGGCCTGGTTTGATAACAGAGACCTTGAGAAGTGGAGACACAGGATCCAGTTTAGAAGAGTGCAGGCATGGGATGACAAGAGATGGGGCAGAGACTTGGCCCTGGTGGCTGAACAGCTATAAACAGCTCACCACAGGTCGGTTAAAGAAATGCAGACCTGGAGCCAGACTAAAACTGTTTTCATGGGCAACAAAAAGAACAAAGAACAAGTATGTAACATATGTAAAATGCACCATATATAGTAAATTTGGATGTAATGTGGAATTGCAGATCAGTGAAGAAAGACTAAGGTGTAAAAGAGTGTTAGCAAATATAAAAAATGACCCCAGATGGACCCTATAGCGAGGAATAAGAAACTGTCAACAGTAACCTCATATTCCTTCCAGTGAAGGACTCCAGATGCTGATGACTCGCCATAACGCCTCCTCCCCCTCCCCCGGAGTGAAACTACCAACCTCAGGACCCAAAAGAGCTGTGGAAGGGTCAGCATAACACCAGGAAAAGGGATAGAAACTAAAAGAAGTGTGTGTGTAACCATTTTAACTGTATTATTACTATTATTGAGACTTTTTCTGTATAGAAGCATTCTTTCTTTTTCTGATATAGTTAGATCTGGAATGTTATGATTATTGGATTAAACTATTAAGATTTCATTTATGCTAACAATAAATTCTTGGCTTTATATATAAGTAAGTATATGTAAAGTGTGTTTCTTTTTTGTTCATAAATAAGATTTTGGACATAACACTTGATACCAACTTCCTGCAGATGGAAGATTACTCTGGAATTTAAATATAGTCCTTCTGCTACAAACTAACAACTAATGCATTCAGCCCATAGGAAAATCCAGAGAGGTGTCATATCATTAAAAGAAGAATACTAGGAAGAGGGAAAAGGTTTAACAAGGTAAACCTTAACTGCTCTTTTTTTCCCAAGACAGCTGAATAGAAAGACTGTTTCAGAAAGTGACCCCCCGCACTCTTGCTGAACAAACATGGTTATACTGAGGTGAAGTGGAGCAAAAATTATTTGCATAAGAACTTAAATGGAATAGTCCTCAGCTTCATGCAAATTGAAACATATGTCATTTAGCTGAAATAAACTCCCTAATACTCCTTAGTTATTTTAACACTCAAATCCTCTATTCACATGTTTCTGAGAGTCTTTCTATTTGGTGCTGGGAGGAGTCCAAGTGCATTTGAGCAAGATCTGCCAGGCTCTGCAATAGGATTTCCAGAGAAGAGTGATTTATAAAAAACTTGTTCCACTGCACCTTATGTCTACCTGAGTGGGCATTTTTGAACAAAGCAGGCAGAACTACAAACACATCCAACCATCAGTGATTCACTTCAGATTGCTCTTCTAACTGACCTAAGCAGCAGGACATCCTAACTACCTTGTCAGAGCCTACTTCATAACCCTAACAGCTCTCAGTGGGGCTGCAAACCTGTGTTGTCCATGAAATCTCGTGAAATTTCAGCCCTGTGTAAGCTGGCAAGAGTGAGGGCAGGGACTTTGAGCTGACACATTTTTGTTTCCAAACACTCTCCTCCATGAGCTGGCCACTGAGGAGACAAGGGGCCGGGGCGTCACTAGCTCCGTTTGCCATCCATTCGCTACTCCAGCTCTTGCTCTTCTTCTATTCTTTGCTCCTTCTCTGGTACCACCAGTGATGCTGAGACACCATGTAGTGGGGCTGCGGCATTGCCTGTGCATGAGAGAGGGCCTGGGGACTGTTGTACATCTTGCTCTACGGTTCCCTGCTCACCCCTGAAAGCAGTGAGTCAGATGGCCATTCCCATCCTGCCTTGTGCACAGCCACGCATCCTCTCATTTTCACTATGTATTTAAGTAGGGATAAGGTAGGAAACATAAGGTCTGAGCTTATGCAAGAAACTCCTTCAGATACTAGTGGAAATTGGCAACATTTGTGCACAGAGTGTGCATGTAAGTGCTACACCATGAGATGGGGAGCAGGGGGATCCTGGCTGATAAAAAAAAATCTGAGCTTACTCAGCAGGAAAGCTATTCTAACTTGTCCTTTTGAAGACTGTGATGAAAAGCTGAGTTGTCTGGTGTTTAGCCCAGACTGGCAGCAGTCAAGAGACCTGGGCTCTGTCTGCAGCCCTGCCACTGACTAGCTGGGTGTTCAAGACTACCTGTTCAAGAGCATCTGCTAATCATTTGGCTGCTCGATTTTTTGGACTAGCTGTGTAGGACCCCAATGCTCCCTGAGTGTCCTTGCTTCGGCACTGAATAGCCTTGCTAGCAGAAACTGCACTTTTAAAAGAAGCTTTTCTCCTTATGCTACCACACACCACTTGTCAGCCAACGTGAGAGGGAAGAGCATTTGTCAGCACACAGTGCCTTCCTGGCAGCCAGGGTGTAAGCGTGTGCGTGCCTCTGTGTGTGCGTGTGTATGTCTGGGAAGTGCTGCTAGGTGCTAGCTTATGCTTTTCAGAAAGGAAGCTGTCTCCTTAAATCTCTAAGTAAATAAAGACCCTAATGTCTGTTGTCTGACTTCACAGCCTTTCAGTTTCATTAAGCTAATAGCTTCCATCAAGGGACCAGCCCAGATGCTTGTAGTTGATTTAAAACCTGTGAATTCATCAATCTTAAATTGTACTTCAAGCAAAGTCAGTGTACCGCACCCTAGGGACACATGGAAACCCTAATGCTCTAGGGTCCTAGTGCAGGACTTTGATGCCAGCATCCGCATGACAAAACCGCACAACCATGGCCCTTTGTGCAATCTTTTTCTGGGCTCATTCACCTGAGAATGCCCCTCTCTGTCCTGGTGGCCCATGTTTTCCTGGTGCACAGTGGGATAATTGGTCTTTGCAGGCAACATGCTAAGTAGTCAGCCTGGTGCTGTTCTTGAGACAACTACGCAGGAATGCATGAGCAGAGGTGGGCAAATCTGGAAGACGGGTCTAGGGGCAGGAAAGCATTTTCTGTGGCAACTTCTTGATTTAGGCCTGTCCAAATTAGCTCCCACTCTTGCAAAGACAATACTGGCTTTTCTTCTGCCACCACACCAATAAGGCAAAGAAATCCTTGTTACTCCCCAGAGGCCTCCAGGAGATTGTTCTTCTCCAGATAGCAGTAGAGCGCTTTGTCATCTAACATCTGTAGAGATGCAATTCCTGTGCCCAAGGACAAGGGACAACCAGAGTCCTAGAGAAACCTTAAAAAGGGTATTTTTCCTAATCTTGCCAGATATACCAACAGCATGAATGGTGTGCCCTGGTGCCTGGGCTTGGGTCCACACACAGATGTGGGCCAGCTGGTGAGACCTCGCCCAGCCTGTGGTAACCCACAGGCATTGATGTTGCATTGCCAGTCAGTGTGCTCTGAAGAGGATTGGCAGTGTCAGACCCTTTCTTAATGGCTGGAGAGGACCTTTAGAAGAGAAACAAAGTTTATCTGTGAACGTGTATGGACAACAACTTTAATTCTAATCCATTCCTTTAGCGATTTCAGTCCAAATCAAGAGAATATGCTTCTGCTGACAAACTCTGTCCTAGTTTGACTGACACTGATCATTTTTACCCTTTAGTTCTGTGTGTGCATAAGTGCTTGTGACTAAATATATCATTGAGACAGAGCTCACTTCTTACAATCTGGTGAAGGTCCCTCCTGTCAACTCTGAGCCATTTCAGTACTTGTACGAGAAGCTTGCACTGCCACTCTCAATACTAGGGGTATGAAATAAATCAGTCTTGTCTAAATCATTTCACATTTTATAGAGTTCAGTCAGGACGCACTGTGTGGAATCTGAGGTGCAGTCTTGGGTTGTGGTGTGTTGTAGAAGAGAGAGTCAAACTGAAGATAGAGAGAAAGTGTGACTGCAAACTAACTCTGGAGTGACTTCAGACTTGGGACCTTTGGGCTTTTGGTGTTACAACTTTCAGCAGGAGTAAAGAAGCTAAAACAAAGTCTGAAAGAGAGAGAGAGAGAGGCAGATAGCCTCACAGTTATCCACGTGCAAAGCTCCTTATATGAGCTCCAGTCAGTTTCTGAAAGCACTCAGACTAGACTGTTAAGACAAAGGGAGAAGAAAGAATGATGCGTGCCTTTGTTTTCATCCTAGCTCTTTCTAATCTGCAGTTTGTAATGATATCTTATTTCTTATTCTTAGATGCGTTTCCTCCTTTCCAAGTCCTTGCTGCTGCCTGCATCTCATACATAGCAAGGTCCTCATCACATCAAGAATTCATAATCATCCAAAAATATTCAATAGGAATATAAAATATTTACATGTAAAAGACTGTCAGGCAGAATGAATCGCTCATGTTACTTCACTGGAAACAGTTCACTTAGAGAGGGCATGAAATGTGCCAGGACACAACATTCCTGAATGAGCGCTGTGGGTATGGCGTGGATGAGGCCCCAGGTGGGCCTCGCAGCTCCTGCCCTTGGCTGCTCTGTGGTGTGCGAGGGTGGCTGGGAGCCAAGTGTGTCTGTTCCAGGCCAGGGCAGGCTCCTGGTGACTTTGCATAGCTGGCCAACCTTTGCTCTGCTAAGTGCAAAGTAACGATACCAGACAGAAGGAAGCCAGGTGGCCAGGCTTGGTCCAGACATCTGACACAACCTGTATTTATATCCCAGATTCTCATCTTCTTGTAAGTGCCTTGCTAACTCTTTTTCAGCATAGGTGCAGTTACAGTATCCTCTATTTCCTTGCTGAATCTGGCCATGCATTCACCTCCTGCATAATAAAGTCCCCACAGAGGCAATCTCCAGTCTCAGACTCCTTTCTACACTTTCTTCACGCTCCGACTTTCTTGAACCAGTCCTTCTCTCCTTCAGACTCCTAGAGACTGTCAGCTGCATCCTCTTGTAATTGCCCTCTCTTTCAATAAAAGCAGCTGGATGCTGCACAGTTGCCATGGTGTCAATGGGGAGGAATTCAATGACTTTGGCAAGTGACCTCAGGGGCATGTCTACGCTGCATAGTGCACTGCTGTGCCGGAGCGCTGGGTGAGCCCAACAACAGGGTGCTGCGTGGAAATATTAGCTCAGGTCTCAGAAGTTGTATAGCAATGCTAGTACAGTGCTCCCAGCAGAACAGTTCCCCTGGAGCCAGCACAGTGCAGCTCTCGTGCCTTCAACACTGGAGCTGAGGCATGCGGTGCAAGCCTGGAAATTTCTGCACAATCTGCACTGCATGGTGTAGATATGCTCCCTAGTGCATCTATGTCCCTAGGTGGGAGCAGAATGTGCCCTGCTTTTTTGAGTATGATGCCTAGGGCCTGGCCATGTGCACTATCAGAGCAATGAATAAGTCGGTCAGAATTCCCCTACCGAGCACACCTGGTTAATGTTTGTCACTGGTGAGCCAAGGCCCTTTTATAAATGCAGTGCATAGAATTAAATGGCAGGAACCCAACTGCTAATCAAAAATCTACTAGATCATGCCTGGAAGAGTTGTCTTGGCCATTTTATGTAATGATAACGATAATCCTCTGAAGCTAAGGGATTTCTGAATGCCTCTTCGGAGCAAACTGTCTAGCCTAGGTCTATACTAGTACTTAGTACTAGTAAAGTGGTAACAGGAAGGAAGTTGGATAAGAAAGGGTGTCTGGTAATTCCTGCTGGTTGTTAAAATGATTTATAAAAACAAGATTTCATAATGAAGATAAAATGCATCCTTGTAAACTGGCCATCTCTAGTGTAATTTCTGCTCCCATTCCCATTCATGTACTAAATAGCAATGGCCATCAGAGCACTTCTCTCATGAGGCATAAGCAGCTCCAGTTTTCTTCTGTTTGTTGATTTAACTTTGACATAAGGAGTGAACCTATACTGGAAAAATACCATTGCATTATAATACTGGTGCAACGAATCCTGTGTTCTGGCAGTATGCATGGAGAGAAGAGGCTAAAAGGAGATCTAAATTCCAAGGAATCCATGCAGTGGAGGATTTATTTAGGACTTTTATGTTCCTGGGATGAGCTCTATGAGCACAAGGCTCTTCTTGGACTACTTTGTTTGTATGAGTTCCCATCCTGTTACTTGGACGAAGACTCACTGATAGTTAAGTTTTATTGCATCTGTCCTCAGAAAGGGCTTGAGTGATTGGGCTAGAAGATAGGGAGAAATGTAGACTCATCTCACCCACTATGATCTTGGACAAGTCACTTAATCTCTCGGCCTCAATTATCTTTCTTTTAAAAAAAGGCAACATTGCAGTGATGAATTCTCAGGGTGCCCAGCTGGTAAAAAGATGACAGTTGAAAAGTCTCCAAACAATGCCAATGGTACATTAGCATTAGAACTAGGAAAAGGACATTGTCTGACCTGAAGTCTCCTTCCAGAAAGCATCTGTGAGGAAAAGGATTGGCCCACAAAAATTACTATGTGACATTTTCTCAGTACCTTCCTTGCCAATTCCAAATTCTCCTATCTCCCCTTCTTTAATGAACTCTTGAATTGTGGAAGATGCACACATGTATCTCCACACACACACAGGTTTTTCCATCACATCAGCATGGAAGAAACTGCAAGGATCAGAACTGTGCAGCAAAATGGAGAAGACCTAGAGATTTGTATTTAAGAGCAGAGAGGAAGAAAATCACTCAAGAATAAATTATAGAGTACAATCCTGTGTTGACAGAGGGATGAACTAGGTGACCTAGTAAAAACTGTTGTTAAAGATTTTTCCACATCTGTCACATAATAGAGGCCTTCAGTCTCCAGAGCTGTCAATCTAACACTTTTCACTGGCAGAAGTAGTCACTCAAAAATAATCTTCATGAAAGGAGAGAAGCTCAGTTAACCACTTGCCTGGGGCAAACAGAATGCAGCCAGGAGGCTTGCTTAGCAAATAATTATAAATGCACTTTCAGCTGCCCAGGTGCAGGAAGCACAGCTTAGACTTTTATTCATTAACATCATTAAAATTTCCATTTCAGCTGTCTTTCTGGCATTGACAGTGCTCGCAAAATTGTGACCAGGTTAAGTCAAAATTGGCAGTGAATCTCACACTGGGCATCATGAGTTCAATTGTTTAAAAGAGCCAAGAAAACACTGATAGAAATGTTAAATCCTTCAGTGGTACCTCTGTGAACGTTAGATGACAAGAAGGGTAACCTTGCGGGTAGGAAGAAAAGGAGGAGGATAAGGTTCAAGAACACAGAAAATGCCATGTCTGATATGGCCAGTTATCCATTTGTTCAGTATTTTGTCTTTAATACTGGTGAGTCCCAGAAAATACAGAGGAAGGCATGCAGGATCTCAAATTGAACAGTTAAGAACAACCAGCTCTTAGGGAAATACCTTTCCTAGCACCCTCATTAGTAGTTGGCTTACATGCTATAGTGTGAAGCTTTTATATTCATCATTTGTATCTTAACTGTTTCTATTGTAAATTTGGAGAATTTCAATATCCACAAGTATTTCACCTTTTTTTGAATCCTTCCATACTCTGAGCCTCCAAGATATCCTGCAGCAATGAGTTTTGTGGATGAATGATGATGTATGAGGAAAGGTATTCCCTTTGATGTGTTTGTGTACATACTATCTCTCAGTTTGATGAGATGTCCCTTTGGTCTTGGAGTATGAAAGACAAGGTAAGTAGGAACATTCAATCTACTTTTCTACATAATTTATTCCAACTACTTTGAATGCCTATTTTAGCCATATGATTTCTAAAATAGATACACCTGCTGTTTAATTCCCTTCATACATGGAAGTCAAGCTATGCCTTGAAATAATTCTGCTGACTATTTCTGGACTCCTCCTATTTCTGCTATAATTTTCTTTGAACACAGAACTGAACACAGCATTCCAGACATAGCCCACTTACATAGTGATTTTGCATAATTTTTAGTAAAAAATCCCACCCTTGCCCTGTGTGCGTGCCAATCGAGAGCACTGTTTGACCACAGGGAAGCACGGTGGGTGCTACAAGGACAGACAGACGGTGCAGCCTGGAGGACATCGAATCTTTCTTGGAGCAGGTAAGCACATTTCATACCTGGCAATACATGTGGATAGTTTAAATGAATCCTTCCAGCATGCTTGTTAGCAAGAAACTTTACACTGTTTTTTGCCTGTTTCCCTAGCATGGTTGATCCCTCACAGTTTTCTCTAGTTTTGGCATAAAGAATATTTCTCCATCTGCAGATATTGCCACCTCACTGACTACTCACCTTTATTAGATTGATCATTAGTCTACACATCAACACAGATCTCTTTTTAGGAGCCAGATGCATGCGGATACTAATATTCTGCCCTGTTGGAAATGGCAGAGTTAACGCTAAATTGCATTTTTTCAGTCCCTTAGACAGTTTCTGTCTGTTTGCCACGGCAGAGTGTTCTCATTTCTGTGGTATCTGATTTCCCACCCTCTTGTTTGGGTACTGTCAAGAATGTTTTGAAAGTCCAAGTGAAAAGAGGCAGACAATTTTCATTTTTCCTGTATTTGCTGACACACTCAAAGAGTGCTAATAGACTGAAGTGGTTTTGCAAATGCCCTTCTTGAGTCCCTCTTATATCTGCAACTTTCAGGTATTTTGTCATTCCAGTCTTGTTTTCATTGCAGGAAAGCAATGTGCCCTGCTCCACTCTCCCAAGCCCCTATTTCAGAATGGTGCTACGACATTTTCTGCCCTCTGCTCCTCCAACTCAGAGCTGGTATCAGCGAGGCTGCAAACTTTCTGTAGCATCTCGGCAACTTCATTCTTAAATTCCTTCAGACCGTCAGGCTTTGTTCCTGTCATAGATATACTGTGTGACTTCTGTCAAGCTGCTTAACTATTTTGTGTTACTGTTTCCTCTCCTCCCCTTTGTACAAAAAGGTAGTAATAGTTATCTCCCTCACAGCGGACTGGAAGAATTTAATTCATTCATATTTGTAAAGTCCCCTGAGTCCGTCAGAGGGAAGTTGCTACAAAAGTGCAAAGTATTATTATTGAACAACTTAAATAGCATTTCTAAATAGATATGTTTTAGAGAATGTCAGTTTACCTTAAACAATGTGATTGAATTCTGTATGGCATGCTTCTGTGATCAGCCCTGTTTCTGATGTATTCACATGATACTACATACAGGAAAGAATTGCCTCTCTTTGTATGGGTGCTCTAGATTAATTGTTTTATCCTATCTTTTCCCTGCAAACATCCCTTACATATTAATATGTAATAATGAAAGGATTATGATACCAGGCCAACTGCAACCTTTGGTTTCATTTTTTTTCATGTAATCTCCCCTTTTTTACAAGTTCAGATGTTATGCTTTTCCTTTCCTCTTCTGTCCTTTTCTGCTTGCCGAGTAGGTTGTGTTCCCCCCCGCCCGCCCCCAAATTTCTGATGAAGTTGAAACTAGGATATGATTTTGCTTTTGCTGATGCCTATGTTTGCACAGCAGCCTCCCTGACAGTGACCCAGCTCTGGGTACAGGGCTTACCCTACCACTGCACACACTGGTTCTCCCACACAAATTATGCCAGACCCAGACAGCCTCCTTCCCCCCCAGCATCGCCTGCTCACACTTTTCTTTTGTTCCTCTGTTCGTAACTGCACATTCCACTAATCCCTCCTTTATATTAATGCATTGCCAGACAGCTACCTTTTGACCCAAGTAGTCATTTCTTTTCTGTTGCCATCTCCACCTCTCTAATAATTGCTGTAGATTTTTTTTCTTAAAACTTCTTACTATCTAGCAGAGATACTGACGGTTGTCAGGTCGTATCCCTGAAGAGATATCACTCGTTAACCAGATGAATTGGCCTGTTGCCATTCTCTGAGCCTCAGACAGATGCCCAGTCAGGATAGATGATTTTCCCATCCAGCTCCACCCATCTTTGGGGCTCCATTCAGCAGCCATTTCTCAGCTGATGGCTCTTAAAACTAGTAAATCATAGCCTCACTTGCCCTGAAGTCTACCCACTCCATCTGGGCTACCCCCCCGCAGGACGTCTGGCCATCAATGCAGTTTAAATGTGTTTAACTGGAATTAGCAAACTGTGTCAGCATTGCATCAACATACAGCATTGCTGCGGAAACCAGACTGTTTTTTAGGAAGCTCATTCCACCCATCCTTGCCTCACCACCACTCAGCAAGTCCACCTTACTCTACTGCTCCGTGGCAGCTTCCCAGACCACGCATTTCATATTGCTTGCCCTTCGTGTGAGGGGTGGATATACCCTCTGCAGTTCATCCTTTGAAGGTTTGCTGATGTTCTCAGGTGCTCTGGTAGGTGGCTGAGAGCACAGCTGTGGAGAGCCCCTGCGCTCCAGTGGTGCCTCAGTTAAGCACTCTTCTGTTCACATGGCACTGAGCAACATAATCCTAAAGTACTCACTAGCATTAGCTCAGCAGTTTCCTTTTATAGTTTTCTGTGGTAACTCAGTAATTGATGTCATCATCTGAGATCCTGAAGAGATGTTTTCTGATTCATCTATCCCTCTTGCAAGTAGGAGAGATGGGACTAGGAAAAGCCAGGTGTCTGCAGCACCAAGAGGCAATTTGTAAACTGTGGATATTTTGTCTGTTTACTTGAAAGCACAAGATTTGTCACTTGTGTGAGTAATTTACTGCTAATTATGAGCTTACAATCTGCAGACAGGAAAATCAAAGCAAATGTATTTTCAGAGGAAAAGGAAAATTACTCCAAGTACCATATAATTACACACTTAACTGGGACTTGCTCCTGAGCCTTTCTAGAACATTGCTTTAGCTTTTCAGCTGGAGCAAGTTTACATACAATTGCACTAGCATGTACATGGGAAAGCAAGGCAGCATACGCTGGAGAGAACAAAAAAAAAAAAAGAACAGGAGACTAATAGCAGGAAGAAGAGGCTAAAACCCGAGGTGCTAAACCGTTGAAATTTGCTTGTCAAAGCACAGAATAGCTGTAACTATAGGCTGAGATTGTGCACTACTTACATACCTCTGTTGTACATCCTGCTCCTGACTCGCAGCCCTTTTGTCCTTTGCTATTCCAGCCCTGAACTCCTCACGCACGGCTCTCCCCCTCCTCTGACCCCCACCATAGCTGCCTTCTTCCTGTCCTAAGACTCACGACTGCACTGTGCTAAACTCAGCCCCATATGTCATATGTAGTAGGAGAACACAAACAATAGAAAGGAAAACCTCATTTTCATTGCTGACCTGATGTAGTTTTGGATCAGGGTCACCAGAGCTGCCAGACCAGCATGCTAAGTTCTTGCAGCATATGGTTGTGCATCCAGCAGCCAAGAGAAGGGTTTTGCTAGTGTAACACGCTACAGCTTCTTTTTATGTCTCCTTTGCAAAAAAGGTGAAAAACCAAAATATTTCAGTGGATTAAATCATATAATTATTTAGTTAATAGCATAAGGGCAAAGAAATGAGAGCCAGCAAGGTAAGAGAGGTTGTCAGCTGAGATTCAAAATGGGATGAAGAGTCAGCGAGACAGAGCTACAGGAAGGAAAATGTTAAATACTTAATTGAATTTGCATAAGTGATTCCTTGATGATAAACTAGGGATAGGTGAAGCAGAGAAATTAGAGCTGGAAAAGACTTATTAGGTCATCTAGCCCATAAAGTAGTTCAGATAAAATAACACTATCTCTGCTGCTCCTTTACACCTCCTCTCTCACCTCTTTCATTCATTCTTGCTCCCTCTCCCTTTCATACACACACAAGCTCCCTCTATCTCTCACTTGCATCTCAAGCTCATAGCAAATATTTTCAGAAGTGTTTATTCTTTTCAGTTTTTCTTTGAATGGAGAGAATACGGTGCAGAATTAATCAGCATCCTTGGAGATGGATGTTCTTTGATCGTCACTGCTACAGACAGAGCAGAGGCAATGTGCATTTGCGTTCCCTTTGCTGTCTCTCCCTTTGGCTGCAAAACAACCACCTCTAGAGGTAGAATGCAAGCGGGCCACCGAGACTGAAATCAACCCTTAGGCTCTCTGCTGAGATCCCTAGCTTGGCAGACACTTTAATGCCAAACATGGCTTTTGTTTTCACTATGCAGACTTTTATCTACCTGGAAATGGGCAGGCACCCCAGCCAAAATCATCAGGCACAGGCCTCTAAGCCATGAAATAATCAGGATTAAGACTTTCTGCCGAGTCAGTTCACAGAGATGGTTTCTGGGCACCAGAGCTCTGCTATTACATAACATGTCAAGACCTGCACCCAGCAGCTGCAGCAGCTTGGAGAAATCTGGTTCACTTTTGCATGTGGTTTTATCTAGGAGCCTGTGTGAAAGACTATTCTAGTTCTTCTGGACATCTGTCATGAAGCTGGAGTGTGTCTGGGAATCTCTGAGGCTGTGGAGAAGTGTACATATGTTTGGACCCTTAGCAGAATCTACAGGGATTTTTTCTTTTACCCATGACAATAACCAGCCTCTAGGTAAAGCTTCATTTGTCATGTTTCACTGCAGAAATACGAACGGATTAGGCAGTTCTTCTCCTTCCCACTTCTCACAAGGATAGTCTGGATCAATGCCAGCACCACTAGAGAGAGGCTAACACCATAAACCAATTTTTCATGAATAATGGTCTGAATTTTTTAAAGATTCTGCTTCGTCCATGTTAACCCTGGCTGTGCCCTCTTCTTTCTATCCATGCAGGATGAGCTGGGTGAGCTGACAGGTCTACTTGTGGAACCAGAGATCTTAAAGAATTACTGCTGGAGAACGAGGAGAAGTTAAATTTAGATTCACAACAAGAAGTGTTTAAGGAGCCTGTTTGAGATCAGAAACCCACTGGGAGCCAACATCCCCATTGAAATCTGCTTCCATATTGCACAGTGACTAGTTGCAAGAAGCTGGCCACTGAAGGAGAACCGCATACCAGATTTATTCCAGTAGCTTCAAACTATAAGTGCATTTGTGAAAAGAACAACCTGCCCATTAATGGCCTGAAAGAAAGGTGAAATTAATCAAATGAATGATTGAGTATGAATAATTCTCCCAGCCCTTCAAATCACCAAATGCAGTGCAAGTCCCTTCTAACCCAACCTCTTCGTCAAATCTTCTCCCCTTTAAAAAGCTGTTGTATTATTTGCCTAAATTATTCATGTGCTGAAATAAACGTGTTGGTTATGGACTTGTCCCGTCTCCCTTTCCTTCAGCTGAAAATATTATTTAAATTAAAGGTGGCAGTTATTTAATCTTTGTCTTCCATTATTGATGAATTTTAACATGAAATATGTAGGCATTTCCCCTATTCTGCCTTATGGAGCATTGGCCATAATTATGTCAAATAGAATTTTTTTTTTCTCCTTTTTTTGAAGAACTATTTATTAGCAACTGTCCTCTGTGGTGCTGACAGAGAATGTTTAAATGGAAGAGTAATTTACGCCTCCTTATTTTTAGCCTTTTTGTAGGCCATTTTCAAAAATGGATCGTTCCAGTTCCTTACGGCCTATTGGCTT
This sequence comes from Dromaius novaehollandiae, assembly GCF_036370855.1. Classification (NCBI taxonomy): domain Eukaryota; kingdom Metazoa; phylum Chordata; class Aves; order Casuariiformes; family Dromaiidae; genus Dromaius; species Dromaius novaehollandiae. Next base: position 94,123,089 of record NC_088100.1, on the reverse strand, counting down.
GAATCCTAAAATTTTTTCTGGGGTGATAGATCTCTGTCCCCTCAAGCAATTCTGATTAAATCAACAGATACTGTAGCAAACCTTTTCTGAGTTTTCTTATGAATTTTCTCACCTGGCAGATGATTATAGCTCTGGGTTTACATATGTGGAAATGGAAGCACAGTGTGCGGTAATGATTTGCCCAGTTGCAAAGTGATTGCTGACAGCAGCACCCAAGGTTTCTGATCAGCAGCTCCTTCTCTTCCCATGAGACTAGGCTCCTTTTCAAAGCTGCCAGCTCCCCCAGGACCCAGAGCTGCCCGCACTGGTTGCCCCTTACACCCACGGCTCCTCTGTGCCAGGAGCTCCAGAGCTGTCACCGTCTCATTCCCCAGCTTGCTGGTGTGATTATTCTCACTCCTGTTTGCACACACAGATGGAGCTCAATGGATTCCTAATAGCATCCTTTACTTAATTAACATGCAATTAGCTTAATGAATATTTTAACCTCATTATGTAGTTACTCATCTTTATCTGTTGTGGGTAAGCCTAGTGCCCAGCTCTGGCCTGTTGTAAAGACAAGCCAAATTAGTCTGTTTTTTCAATTATGTTTGAGGGGCCTGTTTACACAGTTCCTTCTCCCTCCCTTCATTTGACATGTCTATGATGGAGGAGCTGGGGTGCATGGAGGCAGAACATGGTTTTTTCTTCATCTTCCCCGAAGAAGAAATTTCTTTAGACTTAGGAAGCGGACAAGAGGGTGGTCGTGCTAAATTCTTGTACGTGGCTGGTTGGTGTATCCTGCTCACTAGGTCAGGGTGAACCTTATTGCTCTATCTGAGTGACAGGATTTCAACAAAACCCTGGCAGAGACATGTCCCAGCTGTGGGCCTCTCCCATTTCTAGCCTGCTATATGAGCTGGTGCTGTAGTATATGCGTCATAGTGTACTTCTCCATCATGCTCTTCAAGTTTAGGGTTTGTATCACAGCAGAAGCAATATCTAATCTTTGAAGGCATGGGAGGGGGGTTTTGCAAGCCATTGACTGGTATGTGGAAAACTCTCCTAAGAAAGCAGCATCTGAGGCAGGCAAGCACATCATGATCGTTCATGCCCACACAAGGGAGGAGATGGACTGTTGCCTGAAGTACTGTGGCAAGGAGAGAGTAAGGAAGGCTGTCTGCTTTCCCTCAAGTGATCTTATCATCAGATTTCATCCTCTTCAGCCAAGCACATACCTTAGCAAAGCTTGATAGGAGCCTGGCTTGATCTGAAGTTCCTATTGCTTCCTTTTCCAGCCAATTCATTTGTTAATGCAGCTAGGAGTAGGAAGAAGCAGGTGTCTGTGGGGGAAACATCTTTGCTTGGTTCGAGAGTGACCTCTTGAGCTAACTGCAAAGCAATATGAAAGGTCCCTAAAAGTGATACAGGTTCAGTCTTACAAGTCTGGCAGAGAGGTGGCCTAATAGGGTATGTCTTGGTTCTGTAACTGGGACAGGCATGTGAAAGAAGATCTCGCTCCCATCATCCTCTGGGAAGAAAATCAAACACATCTTTGCATTGACTTGTTTACTGCTGGCATCTCAGCAACCCACTCACTGCCTCCTCCTTCTTGTTATGAGCCGGGGAAGGCAGTTATGTTTCCTACCCCACGCCTGGGGAAGCAGGCTGGTAAGAGCCATTCTGTCTCAATGGGAATCCATACAGAAAGAGAGGAACGAACTTCAAAGATCTTAAGAAAAAGAAAATATCTCCAGTAAAATGCCATTGGAAAGTTAAGAAAGCAGTGAGCACTATTTCCTCCAGGCTATGTTTTCTGTTGTTTTGAGTCAGCAAGGTTAACCAGAGAAATAGAGCAGAAAGTTGAGATTATCGGGAACAGCTACTGTCGGGTTTTCAAAGCTTTCCCGCATACTTCAAAGAAAAACAACAAACTTTATCTACACAATGCATACTTCTGCATTGTCAACCCATAACTGGCTGCGCAAAGAGAGAAGTGAAATACTAAGGGGGTGTGAGAAAAGAACACACATGGAAACAATGAGGGACAGCTCATACGAAAACTATGTCCCCTCCTCCACAAAGCCAAGGGTGCGAAGTCCCTTTTCAAGGCTCTGTGTTTCTGATGGGATCCATTTTCCTGCCAGGCCAGACCCAGGGCAATCAGTCAGCTACTTCCAGCTCTGACATAGTATCTCATGTTCAAATTCTGCAGAGGTATCATCTGGCTCCCATCCTTACCGTGGAGCTGCCATGTTCGGTGAGGTAATGAGCTGCGAAGATTTGTGGGTGTACATATTGCAGCTGGGTCAGCCCATGCAATCCATGTGAAGAGCGCTAAGTCTGCAAAATTTGTCTTAATCTGGAGCTCTTACAAAAGCAGCTGTTACTGGGGCTGAATACTTAATCGACAGGACAAATACAGCTGGAACAGCCATCCATCCCAAATTCTAGTGGACAGACTCACATCTCTCAGTGCTGCGACTGCTGAAATCTAAGGATCAAGATTAACGTTCAGTTGTCCTTATCCCTCGATTTGACTGAAGCAGCTTTGTGTTGTTGGCTGAATTCTCAGTAGTTCAGTCCTCATCTCTTCCTCTAGCTACTGTCAGTGCTGAGCTGAGCAGTTCCTCAGCTCTGGAGTGGGCCCCATGCCGCTACTCAAGAAGGAAGAAAAGTGTCTTTCGGTTGCATAGGTGGCAGCTGATAAGATCCACAGGCTGCAGAACTAAAACCGTGACCTCTAGTATCACTGATTTCTACACAGGGCTTCCCAGAAAGTGTCTGCTAAAGTGGTGTAACTGAGTACTTGCAAGCCAGCTCCTCAGCCAGAGTAAATTGATATCAAGCCATTGACTCCAGAAGAGTTAACCCACTTTACATCCATCAAATCTCTGCACACAGGGCAAGGGACCTTCCTACAGTCAGGAAAAGGATCCACAAGCCAATGGCCCACACGCTGCTACTGCTTGAGACAGGGCTATATCCAGCTGGCAAAGTCTGTGTGCATGCCAGAGAGACCAAAAGCCTGCATTCCTCTAAGTGAAGAAGGTGCAAAGGGTGCAAAGGTCCCACAGTGTAATTTTCTCATAGTCCATGAGTCTGACTTCAGAACCAATTAGGTACTGGAATCCTTTGCGTGCACATCATAAATCTGAATCCAACAGAGTAGCTGTTCCTATTTTAAGGATTTTGGGTTGTCTTTGTAGAAAATCCATGTGTGTCCAAATTCACAACCCCACATTGCATCAGATGGCACACTCAGAAGAGGCCAAGGGCTGGCATCCTTGCTGCTGTCCATGGCTGAGGAATACTGGTGGAGCTCTGTGAGTGAGAAGCTGTTCTTCTGCTACCCCCCATTAAAAGGTGACTTTATTCACCAGGGCTGTCAATCCAACGCCTTTCAGCAGCAGGAATTCTGTTTAGAAAAAAATATAGACTCAAAATTCATAATCAGATGCAAATTATGTACCAGTATGCAGGAAACAATGATAAGATTTGCATAAAGTGTTTGCCCTATGGTGGCTAAGTATCCCTACTTTTCTTCCCAGAAGGTATCAAAGCGCAAACAGCAATAATTCCTCATCCAGCCCATCTCCTCTCCACTAGCACACCTCTTAGCCTGTAGTCTTGCATGTGAGGGTAGAGCAGTCTGCCAGCAAAGTGCCCCTTCTGCTCCCACTTGCCCAGGAGGGGCAGCTTACTGCAGGAGGCTCAGACTGGTCTTGATGGCAGAGCAAGTGCTGGTTGTTCCTCTTCTCAGCAATTTCTTTTCCAGGAGGGGAAACCTTTAGCTAGGAAGGTGAATGGATTTACTGCTGCTCTTCTGTATCAACAGAGCTTGTTACACTTGGTCTGTGTGGAGCTTAAAATAGCCCTTTTGAGAACAGGAGGCTGCTCACCAGCTTCAAACCAACAGCTAAGTCTTGTGTGAAAGAGAGCAATCCAGCGTACCACTGCTAGCTCAGTCTCTTTTTTGCAAGCAGCTAGCAGTTTCTCATGCAGCAGGGTGTGCTGGATATGTGGTCTGGCCTTTCTGCCAATCTCCAGCTCAAAATGATGTTCTGCTTCCACTATCTGTTGGGGTTGCAGCCAGTGCCAGGCAGGGGCTGAGACGTCTCCCAGAGCCAACAGAGACAGCTCAACAGTGCTAATGGGTAATGTGGAGGTTTAAGTGGGTTTGCTGAATCCCAAAGCTTTGCAACATAACTGCTGCTCATCCTCATACTTGCTAAGGCAGCGCAGCCCTTGGAGCCTGCAGGTCTTTCCAAGGAGTGTGAGGTTGTCCAAGAGAGATAGCTTGGGCCAGTGTCCCCACTGGCTGCTCTTTCTCAGCATGGCATTAGCTCCAGACTTTTGGTGCACTTTTTTTTTTTTTTTAGTGCCAGACTTTTTGGTGCTAATGGCACCAAATGGTCAGAGACTGTAGGGCCGCATCCTGCATGATCCAGCCCCACTGTGCTTGTGCAGGGGCTGGCCACGGCTCAGCAGCTGTAAGAGATGCAGGGAGAGGGTGCTCATAGGATGTGAGGGTTGCACAACTCATTTTGAGCCTTGAGGCAGTGTGACACAAATGAAAGGGAAAGACTGGGGTTCTCCAGAGGCACCAGTGCAACACACGCAAGTCTGACTCAACTCTGGCTGCCCAGAGGGCCTTCTGTCAGATGGAAAAGGGCTGAGCTGTGGCAGTCGCAGCCCTGTCCTCTTAATACACTACCATCTGCTTCTCCCGACCACAATTTATAGCTATATTTTTTCCCCCAGCTAGTTAAAAACGTGCCCACGGTTTTGTTTTCTGTCCATTGTTTTATTTCTGATAGCTTGGACCAATCTCAGCAGCAGTTCTCCAAAAGAACCACAGACTAGTCCCACCTTTCTCCAGCTCCAGCTCTGTGTATTAGCTATTTTCTTCAAGGAGTCATTGATGTGTGTGGATGCGGCTTCTCTCTCTCTCCCCCACCAGATGTGTGTATAAATGTGAACCAGGGCAAGAAACAAAAAAGCTGATGCTTGGAACAGATTAGTTTGCATTACACAGCAGACAGGCTTTCTTGCAGAAGGCAAGGTTCTGGGAATTCAGCTTTTCCCCTTCATCAGTGATTGATTGTCTTTGAGTCTTGGGGGGATTAGAATTCTGCATTTTGATTTATTCATTGCAAGTCCAAAAGTAACAAAAAAATGCGCCTGTGACACAAAATCAGGCCTAAGAAAGCTTTTCAAAGGCATCATTTCCTTCCTGGCTACACAAATGTGCCCTTTTTAGGTTTGTTATTAGCTGCTTATTTAAGACATACAGAAATTGTAGCCTTTTTCATCCCAAAATGCATGATGAACTGCTTTAAAAGAAGTAAATACAGCACACAGTGTTTGCCCAGGCTGCACAGATTAACACAGATTAAATTCTGCACTCACATGCCTGAGGCCACAAAGCTTCCATTAAACTTTACTGTCTTCTGACTGCTCTACTGACAATATTTTTGTGTCCTTTGTGCCGTGCAAAATATTTTTAGATCAGTATTAACCTCTCTGTGCTTGTGTGGGTGGATGTGGATGTGTGTGTATATTATTACCCTTAATACTAACAATTGCAAAATGTACCTGCTTGAATCACTTAAAAACCCCCAGAAATTACTGAATACCAATATGCTCTGTGCAGAACACAGGATAGACGGGGTACTAGCTAGGAGGGATGTATTATCTTGCATTCATATTATTGCTTTTAAAATGTAAGAATAAGGTTACAATCTATTTCACCGTTAAGGGCACATTATGGTCCCTCTACAATTTTGTTTTGGGAAATGTGTTTGGCTTGGGAAAGACCAGACCGACTCTGAAAGCAAAGGAGAATATTTGTGAAACATCTGAAGGAGAGGTTATCAAAGGTTTTGGAGCTGTAGTTTATTAAAGATTTAACCCCTTTGACATTTCCTTTTTTGTTTACTGTTTGTTCAGATCCCTCTAGCTCACAAATATACTGTTTATTGTCCTTCAGATTTTCCATATCATTAACTCTGTCTGGAGGCTCCAGCAACAGCTGTATTTGAAGAAACTAGATTATAATTGAGAGAAATTTTTAATGATTTTGTTGATGTCCTCTACCTTTCTTACTGATTTCACTGGAAATCCTCAGCTTGATTGTAATCCCATGGAGCACAAACAGGAGGGCATATGCGCCTATGTCATGATCCCCGAAGGTTAGGCAGGGAAGCGAAGGGCACAGCAAAATTTCTCCCTCCTTTTTGCGAGGAGTAAGGCATGCTCCTTCCCAGCAGCCTGCTTTCCCAGCTGGCACAGTAAGCCTGCATCTTGTGTACTGTTTACAGTTTATAGAGTTTGTTTTATACGAGACGACTCAATTATCTGCATCCTTAATTTAAGCGGTAGGTCAGATTTGCAGCTAGAAGATGATGATTCTAGGTTTGGCTTTGCAGATGTGAGTTTCTGCAGCTCATTACAGACAGGGCTGATTTTAGGCACAGGCAAATCTGTCAGCTGCCAAAGGCAGTAGGTAGCCTGCCAGGGGCAACCAGCAGCCTGGTTTGCCTGCGCTGGGAGGGATGGGGATGGCTGTTCCAGCAGCAGACGCAAGGTGACTGTCCATTTTCCACCTCTGAGTTGCACAGTACCACGGGCAGCAAAGGGAGGAGCGCGTCCTGGGAGGGACCTGCTCCACTGCTGCTGCACAGCTGAATTTGGCCTGCCCAAGGATGAAGAGAAAATCCTTGGGCTGCAAAATTAAATTTTGCCTACCCTGCTGATAAGCCTTGAGCCAACTCTGACTATAGAGGTATCTTCACCTCCTTCTATTTTGACTACAGGGAGAGTCTTTTTGAAAGGTTGATTTTGATCCCTGTTGAGAAAAAAAATAGAGGAGAAAGACAATGAAGTTCGTCATGCTTTCAAGATTTTAGATTTAAGTCTCACTGGCAATAGGTTATTTTCTGAAAGTGTTAAGTAATTTCAGGAATAACATTTTGAATCTAAAATCACTTACGTTGCCTCCATTTCAGTACATGTGCAGCATCTGTTGCTTCTTTGTGACCCTCTCTGAGTCCACCATAAACACATTATCCTCTACAGTCTTAAGTATAGGTAGCTTGGACACTGCTTCTGCAAGACGCAATTTACCAAATCAGGGATGGTAAGTGTAGCCTTGTGGTCTGAAAATGAAAAGTGATCCTCCACCAAGACAGACAAGGAAAAAAAGTGCTAATAGGAGAAATTTCTGTTGGCAATTTCTTGATCAGCCAGTGCTCATCTTCCAAACAGACAAGCATCTCTTGGTTCCAGTAAAATATTCTTTCTCAGGTATCTTCCATCAAAATGTCTGCTGGTTTCAGGGGCTCAGAGGTCCATTTTCCAGGCACAGTAAATGAAGAAAAATATATAATATGAGACACATCATACAAGACGTTTAGAGCAGAGGTGAACTCATCTCCCTCTTACCTGAGTTGGTCAAAACACACATTATCCTCTTGGATCAGGTACACCCAGACCAGCTGGGCTGTCTCCTCCAGCAGAGGCAGCTGCATTTCAGCCTTGTCCTCCCCCACCTTCCTGGCAGCCCCTCTAAACCTGCCTGTGCCCCACAAGGACAAGAGACATAAGGGAAGTCCGGCAGGGCATGAAGCAAGGGCGGGGGTGCCAAAAGGTGGGATGGAGAAAAATAAGGGTAGAACTGGCAAAAAAAGAGGTAGAAGTAGAACTGTCTGGGCCCTGAGGACACCCTCACCTCTCGCTATCCCTGCCACCTCCGGCTCTCCCTCTCAGCCCAGCCCCGTGACACTGCAGCAATGCCAGCTCCAGCCCCTCACAGCTCTGCTCCTGCCCAGCCACAGTCCTGAGGCCAGAGACAGGGAGAAGTCATAGGGGAAAAAGCAGAGGCCTTTTTTGCTCCATGCCTATGTCACAAAACCTTCCGGTAGGTCAGATATTACAGTTTACCTGCAAATTTGAGGGCTATGCCTTAAATCTGATCCCAGATGCATATTGTTCCTTCAGAATACAGATTTGTGCATCCTGATGAAATATGGCACTATTCTGTATGAAATACAAATGAATGGTTTATTATTGGCTCTTTAGAAATCAGGACTGGAAGTTATTCTTAACAATGCACTCTGATTAGAATAGGAATTAATCCAGGGTAGCCCTGTGATCTGCGATGTACCGAAGGTCAGACCAGCAGTGTTTCCTTCTACCTCTGTAATCTATAATCTACGGATGATTTGGTCCATATAAAAATTACACTCCTTTTGATTAAACTTCCTGCTGGACTCTGGTAGTACTGAAGTCTGCTGCAGTTACTCAGAAACCTTAGCTGATTCTCCTAGGGAAGTTTAGTTGCGGGGGCTGTTTTAGCAACAAGAATCACTTCATTCTTCACTGGAGTGCAGCCATCTGCAGAGCAGCATGGAGAAACTTCTTTGGAAACCCACAGGGTAAGTGTGCAACACGTGAGACGTAAGGGGAAGCCCACGAAAATACTCCAGCATCTGGTGAGCCCCTACTGGCAGGCTGCAACGGAGGTATTACATGTTCGTGCTTAAGAAAGTGCCTCGTACATAATGAATAAACTAAGCCCTATCTTAAAGCCAAATACAGGGCCATTAGAGTCATCTCAAGTTGATGCTCTATCTTATACTTCTCCCACTGCTTCACTCATTTGGGAAGTACTGAGAAATGGTGTATGGTAGACTAGCTGGTTGCTCCCCCATCTTCAGGGCTCAGTGGAAGGTCACCTATCAGGAGATGTGCCTAGCACTTCACTCTGAAGGTAGTAATATCCACAATCATCCGAGTTTCTGACTTTAGTATTGGGCTAGCATGATCAACTCTTTTTCTTCTGGAGACTAGCTGTAACTGAGAAATCAATGAAATTTCAACCTCTGCCAGCCTATAAAAGTTGGAGGAGGTGGAGGTTCCCAGCAGGTTGTATAATCTGTCATTTCTTCTCTGGTCGGAGAGACAGGAAGAGGAGAAATGTCTCTGCTTTGCATTTCCACTAACTTTCTTGGCATGATCAGCTATCCAGTTAATAAGTAAGTAACTAAACATAGGAATACACAGTCCAGTGGCAATGCTGTCTGTCTGCAGCTGCACTTAGAAGTGAGGGAAGAAAATACTCTGTTCCAGTTCTGCAGTTGCTTCTGCCTTGCTGTCTCAGTTTGGGTGAGTCACATCTTGTCTCTGTCCTTGATTTCCCCCCTCACGCAGGGGAAGACGCCATGATACTCACTTTTGATCAGATGTGCAATTTGTGACTGATACAGCTCTGCCAGCAAAAACCCCTTGTGTGAGTGCAGATTCATGTGTTGCTTTGCTTGGGGGCAGTGGTGCGAGGGAAAGGGAAAGACGGGTGATCCTGGCGGGAACAGTTGTGCTGGTAAAGTGTGCCTCTCTGCCAGCAGTGCTCTAGCACTGCAGAGTACCTGTGCACCTGTATCCTCGTGTAGCTCCAGCCCTAGTTTTTCTAAGATGGTTAGAGCAGCTCAGATGAAAAACCAGTGGATAAATGTGGTTGGTGAGTCTGTAATTTCCTCCCAATAGGGCTTTTCTGTTAATTTCTTGTATGTACTGTCTCATGTTGCTTGGTTTTACAGTAATGGCACTTCTATTCCTTTTAACTACAATTTGGCAGAGAACTGTGTTATAAATAGTAGTGGTAAATTGAAATAGAGTCTTCACTATGGATTTTCTTAAATGGAGTAGTCTCTCAGAGAGTTACAGAGGAAAAACAGAGATGCCACTGTGCCTCAAGGATTTAAGTATATGTAAGCATAGAGGCAAACATGGAATTGCAGTTTAGACCCATCCCAGAGGTGAGGAGGGAGCAGCAACCCATGAAGGGAGGGGTGTTTGTTTTAAGGCACAGTTCTTCTTAGCAGGCACAGTTTCAAATGTTTTCTCTTCTTTCCACATTTCTTTTGCATCTTCTCCATTTGTACAACGAACAGTTTAAAATATTTGGAGTGGAAAAGGTGATGTGTTAAAAATGTACATGTAGTCTGTCACTGGACAGGAGGGGAAAGGATATGTGTGTGTGGGTGCACATCCTGGTGCACGCAAAGGCAAAAAAATCTCTGGGTCCTTGAGTGAAGAATGCTTCAGCAGTGATCAGCAACATCTGAAAATTAATAGGCAAAACTAACTTGTAAGGGTAGGTCATAGCTCGTGTATAGTATCTAGCAAAGATCTCTCTGTGCAAGTTAACCTTAGAGGCTTCACTCTCAAACCCACTTTAAGGAGCCCAGCCTTGTGGGCCAGTTTTGCACCACGGCTGGATTTGGGTCACAAGAAAACAGTGGCTTATAGATTAAATGAGAGACCAGCTGCCCTTGGTTTTGTGTGCTCCACATTTCTCTTGACATTTTGACTTTAGGCATCCAGGTTACCTCAAAGTAATACAGGGTCAGAACATCTAGGTGAAATAGCGTGCTGACAAATGGTATCCATGCAGAGACTGCTGGAGAATGTAAATGAGGGCTGACAGACATAGTCTCCTAGCAGATGAACTCATACAGACTTCTTTCAGGGAGGTAAGACTTGCAGCACTTTTATTATTCCTTTAGACTTCACCAGCATTACAGACACAAAGCAGGGAAGTTCAGTGGCATTGAGATATGCATTGCTCATGGAGGCAGTGCCTTGCCTTGCCTTCCCTAAGCCTGGAGACCCTCTAATATACTCACCTGACACTCTAGGCTGTAAGTACAATGAGAGCAAGCTGCTACAGGGAACCAGGCCATAAAAGTTATTTTGAATTAAAACCTGAGTGTTGACATCCATCTTTGAGAGCCTCTGGAGGAGATATGTGCGGTGGGGTGACTACATTTCCAACAAGAGCTCTGGTCCCTGGATTTCCAAAACCTGGGGAGAAGCTGTGCTTATTTAAAGTTCACCTGGAAGGAGCTGATGGGCATAGAGGCAAGATGGGTTAGGTGGCTAGTGTGGATTTGTGGTGGTGTAAGGGAAACAGTGAACAGTTTGATAGCTGCCACAGAGAGAGCAGGAGGAGGCCTTCACTGGGAACTGGGCTAACTGAGATATGTTGAGCCAAAGCAGCAGGTGTATGCCCAGGTGAGCCGGAGGACCACACGTCTGTTCTCCTGGGTGAAATGAAGCCAATACTGGACAGGGTCTGACTGCCCAGGCAGTCTGGCTGATGGCAGTGCACATAGGCACCTGCCAGCCTTGGATTTCAGACTCTTTTTGTTCCCATGTTTCAGTGGGAGGCAAGTGAGATCTACCCCACTGATGAACCCTGCATGGTTCCCCAGAAAGCTCCTTCAGGCATTGAATTGCATGTTTTTTCTGCAGTGTGCCTGGAACACTGTTGAATCTTTCTGTAACCATCTCTCCCAGCTCCTTGCGGTCTGGGATCTGTAGTGCAGAGAGATTCTGGGGGCAAAGGTATTTTTTTTGCAGCTTCCTTTTTACAGTCAAGACACCGATGCTCCCCTTTTTCAAGCGAGGGCCTCTCTATCTGGGGACAAACAGAAATGAAGGAGCTTCTCATGTGTAATTTTAAGCCCATACATTGATGACAGATCAACTTCCCTTGCAAGGATCTCCCAAAAAAGAGTGTGGTCACTGGGCAATCACTGGTGTGTTTCCTCACCACCCAGTGGTCTCAGGGCATGTGAATCTGGCACATGACCACAGCCTAACCTGAGTGCTCCCAGAAAAGTGACTCTGCAGGATGGCCTCCTGCTTGTGTCAGGCTATGGGAGACATAATGTGCTGTCTGTGGGCAAGGGCTGCCTCTGCCAAGGCCTGATGTGGCAAGGCCCCATCTGAGAGTTATCCTGTGCGGGTTTTACATTGACACATGCCAATCAGTCCCATGCTGTGAGTTGTGTTTAAAAAATATCACTGTACATGCAGGTTTTAGAGCCTCCTGGGAATGCTGATAACTTGTTTGAACACAATCCCCTGGCTAAAGGCATCTGTTTCAGGAGGAGCTCCTTTAGCCTCCCCAGTACCACAGCCTCCTTCCCAGGGCAGAGATCACACATCTCAGATCTTCTACCTGGCACTGGAAAGATCAGCAATCAATACACCCTCTGCTGACAGCAGCAGAGAGCATGAGCAAGGGAGAGACAGGCCCCGAAACCTTTGTATCTGCTGTCTCTGAAAGAGCATCCCTCTCCACTGCATCCTGCGAGATGTGTGCTGGGAGATGGGGGCTGAAGCGATGAAAACAGGGGAAAGAAAGGGAGAACAAGTCCCTTTGACCGGCACCAGCTTGGCACTTTTTCAACTCATTTTTCACACATGAAAGGGAAGGAGAGAAAGAGGAAGAAAGCATGACAGGCAGAGAGAGAAAAAGATCAAAGAAAGGGGGAAACAGGAAAAAGATGCCCTCTCAGTGATACTGAGATACCTGTCTGCACCCCTACATCAGCCCTGTTCTGTCCTAAAGCATGAGAGCAAAAAGACAGCAGGATCTCTGCAAACTATATATATAGGCTAAAAAGCTTAAAGATTGGTAAAAAAAAAAAAAAACAAAAAAAGAGTTAAAAGGCTGTGGTTTTAGTGCACAGGAAGTGGGATGGTGTGTGTGTGTGTGTGTGTGAGCACTTGAGGTAAGGAAAGAAGAGTGGCCACATATTGAGATCAGAGATGCAACGGATTGCAACGGGTTTCACAGATGTCTTAACCAGGAAACAGAAATTTCTCAGAGTATAATTGGGTGAAGGCAGGAAAAGCAAAAAAACCCAGTAGAATACCAACCAACTGCCAGAAATCCCAGCATGGCCCTAGGTCTGCCCGTATCACGGCCATGCAGGGAAGAAGGGTGGTAAAGCTCACCCAGGCTGAATGCTTTGGGGTGAGGAGTAGAGGTGGATTCCCCCTTCATCACTCCTTTCTGTACCAAACACTGTGATGAGGGGAGCTAATCAAAAAAGCAGAGAATACACAAGTGGCTCAGAGGCACTACTAACACTGCAAAATGTATCTGGGAAGGAAGCGAACGCAGCCTAGGTGCATTCCCTGGAGAGGGGATGAGGACAACAAAGCCGAGCTCTTGCGATTTATATCCCTACCTGAGAACAGGAGATACGCACGAGGATCTGGGCCAGGATCAGAGCCAGGCCTTGTGTTAAGGAGAGTGGAAAGAACCACTCCAAGCTTGAGGAAAAATTATTTTTTCCCCTGCAGAGATGCTGATTCCTGCACTTCAGAATGACAAGCTAGTATTTTTTTTCAGCTTTCCTGTGAAGACCAGTTAAACAGAAAGAAAACAGACAGTGGAAATTTGACTGGATCCCGTCGTCATGGCTTAGCCCACGCTTTTCCATCTTCCAGCACTTTTTGCTTTGCTGAGTGCTTGGTGCTGTTTTCCCCAGTTTGTTTTTGGTGCTCTTACGGGGGTCCCTCTCCCCGCACGCACACTCTGGATTTCCCTTGCCTTTCCAGTTCCCCCTCTTTGGCTGGTGTCGCCTTGCTGCCCGTCTCGCCGCCTCGGGGTGGACCTGGCCGCAGGCCTATGCTGCGCGGCTGCGCTCAGCCCGGCACAGCGGCACCGCAGGAGTAACGCTGCCTTCTCAGCCCCTTGCTGCAGACCCTTGCTGCAGTTATAATTCCCTTGTTTTCCCCTCTCCCTGCTAACACCTCTGCTGCAATGCTACAGAGTCCTGAGGCTTTCCCCTTCCCATCTCTCAGGGTTTGGAGTCACCCAGGTTTTGCCCATTGCCTTTGAGGTGCTCCCTTGCGTTCTTTTCTCCTTGCTACTTTTTCTTTCTTCTCCCTTTTGGTAAGCCATAGCAAAGGAAATGCTGCAGCAAAGCTTCCAGCTGGTCTGTACTTACTGCCACGTGTGTGTAGGGAGGGGGAGAAGGAGGGGAGGAAAAGACTGAACTTCAGGGATTCTGGAAACATTGTTGGATGTGGTGCTGATGAGAAAACGGGCAGGAAAGAGGTGACAGAAATGTCAGGCCACAAGGCTCAAGAGATCACTGAGGCACAGAGATAGCTGCATCATCCCAAAAAAGAAATAAATGACAGACTGCACCAAACTATAGCATAAAAACATTGACACAAGGAGAATTAATGTTGTTGTAACTGGACCTTGGCCTCACACAGTTCTTCAGTCATCTCCTGCTTGGTGACATTGTGCTATATATGATTTCCTCTCTTTGAACAGCCCATCTGTCCCAGAGACTGTCTGCCTCTTAATGTAGCGGTGAAATATAGGTGATGTAGTATGTATAAACATTTCAGAGAGACAGGACTCATTTGACAAGTGGGGACTTGAGAAGGAACTGGAGACACTTATCCCTGGCCTGAAGGATGGGACAAATGTGTTCTGCAGAAACAGCCTGGGGGCACAAAACACATCCCTTTCTTTACTTTTTGACAAGTAGAATCACTACAGGGTAGTAGTTTCTTTATGACAAGGAAATCGCATAGCCAGTGCTCCTGGGAGGGGTGGCTTACTGTTGCCCACCAGAAACACTATAGTTCTGAATGCTACAATTTATTAGGCCTAGACAAATAATTAATAACTACCTTATTTAGGAGAGGTAGCTATGTACTTGAGTTTTGGCAGGTTTTTATTTCAATTCACAGAATATCCATAGACAGATGACAGCTCCTTCTAATTATTTATTATCCAATTAACTTTCCCTTTAATTCAAAGGACTGCTCACAAACAGTCTCGCTTTATATTTTGGAGTCTTCCCTAATTGGATGAGTTCAAAGGTACTTTTGGCACAAATACTTTAACTTGCTAAGAGAAAGCTGGGTTGTTTCATGTACGTTGGCAGTTTATTTTGAAATTCATTTTCCGTGAACATTTGTTCCAGTGAAACATGAACATGTGCACTGAACATTAACACAAGAAAGGAGTACGAAGCACACATTTTCGACATGGGGTTTTTTTTAGACTCATTATCCAGATTTGTAACTCACAGCCACGCAAAATCTGAGGCATTATTTCACAATCAAGTGAGCATCCCCGTGAAGAAAACAAAACAAAACTAGGAAAGCTACAAAGTACCCACATAAATATTCTTATCTCAGAATTATGAGTAGAAAAAAAAAAAAACAGGACTAATTTCTCCATGTTTCTTATCATTATTAAGTTTCCTGAATCTGCAAACATCTCTTTGCCTTGTCTCCTTGTGCTGTTCTCAGCGTGCTTTGTGCAGATGTGGGCAATCTTACTTTGTCTCACCATTGTCGCTGCCTGCTTCTTCCCATACTCTGGCAAAGTGGCTGCCTCTTTCTTTCTACCTATATGTCCTTTATTAATGTCACTACCACCCACTGGGGGGAAGGAATAAATCCCTCTCAGAGCAAGGCTTATTGAAGTCAAAGAAAGAAAGAAAGAAAAAAAGAACTTGCTCACATCGGGTTTCGTAAGCTCCTTGCTCCATGCCATCATCTCTGGAAAGGACACCTTAGGCTTGAAACCCACAGTTTCTTGGCAAGTGTTCTCTTAAGTCGGTTATACAAGAAAGAAAAAGAAGAAAACCAAACAAACTAGTTTTATTCTTGTGACATCCTGACAACAGAGGGAATAAGGTCCTGTGGGAAATCTGCCTGCCTGTCCTGCGGCACTCAGGGAGGCTGGTCACCGGGGTGAAGTCAGCCCATCATTAACGCCGCTTTCTCTCTGGTGCGCGCTATTGCTGCTCTCCCCCGCTGAACACGATTTACAAGAGGAATAACTGCTCGCTAATTAGCGCCTATATCTATTAACTGCTTATTCGTTACGGCATGAATTAGCAGCCAGACACTCTCTGGACCGTGTCTCTCGGTTTTCTCTCCTTCCTCCCCCCCGCCCCACTTCCTTAAAAAAAAAAAAAAAGAAAACAACCACCACATTTTTAGGCGGGAGCGACGTGCTCTCACGCTGAACCGCTACGGCCCCCAGCCTTTTCCCCCTCGGGGTGCAACACCTCTCCCGGCGCCTGCTGCGGCCCCGCCGGCTTCGAGCGCCGCCGGCACGGAGCGCCCTGCGCGGCGCCGCCAAGCCCACGCGCGGCCGCGGTGGGGGGGCCCGGCCGCCGGGCAGGGCGGAGGGGACCCCGCCGGGCACGGGCGGCTCGCCGCCCCGGGGAGGGGGGCGCGGGCGCTGCCGCCTTGCCCTGGGGCGGGCTCCCAGCGTTTCCCCCCCTCAGCGCGGCTTCCAGCTCCCCTGCCCGGGTGCAGCGGGTTTCGCCTTTCAGCATTAAAATCACCCCCGCTACAACGCGGCCCAGGGGTGGGGGGCACCCACAGCCCACCCAGGAGGGGCAAAAACGCAGCCCGCCCCAGCCGCCGCTGCACACCTCCCCCCCGCCCGCGGCAACCTGCGCTGCCCCCGGCTCGCTGCCCATGCAAGCAAGGACCCCCTCCCTCCCCCCCCCTCCAAGCCCAGCTCCCCCCCCGCTACCGGGCTTCGCAGCGCAGGTGCCCCCAGGCGAAGCCGACCTTGCCAGGAGTGTCCGGAGGATGGAGGGGGCCTGGGCTGATTTCTCTGCCTGCAGCAGGTCCCCTTCCTCCCCAGCCCCGTGGCAGTGCCTCTAATTGGGCCGCGGGGGGGGGGGGGGGTGCTTAAAGAATGGGGCAGGGCTCTTCCGAGCACGGCTGCTTTAATTGGCTTTTTTTTTTTTTTTTTTTTTTTTTTTTTAAATAAATAAATCCGGAGGGGAATGAAATGGTGAAGAGGGGAGGGGGAAAAACCTGGAAAGCCAAAGAGGCGGAAAATACAGCGCGCCCGGCAGAGCTGGGAGGCGTGGGCGAGCCCGCGGGCTCCGCACGCGCCGGCTGGGGAGCCGAGACGCGCCGGCAACTTTTGCAGGAGATTTTCGTACTTCGGAGAAAAGCCTCGGGGCAGGGACCGCAGGCGTCCGGCTGGAATAACCCAACTTTCTCCAGCTCCTTAACCCTCCTGGCCGGCTCCCCTGCCGCGGCAGCCCCTGTTCGTTCCCCCCCCCGGAGCTCCTGCGGCCACCGAGGGAGAGCGGCGGGGACCTCTGCGCCCGTAAATCATCTGCGAGGGGACGGAGCAGGCAGACAGCGGAGGCGAAGCATCCACCGGAGCCGAGCCCGCAACATCGGGGAAAGTTTTGAAGGGAGAAGGACCTGGCAGGCTGGGTAGGAGGCGAGAAGAGCCGGGCTGGGCTGAGCCGAGCTGAGCTGAGCTGCAGGCGGAGCGAGGTTGCGCGGCGTGTCTGCTCTTCGCTCGTTTCTCCCTTCAGGCTGGCAGGGGCGATGCAGCGCGGCTGGGGGAGCTCTCGGAAGCTGCTTTAAGAGGGGAAAAAAAAAAGAAATCCTCTGTGGATGTGATTAATTCCAACAATCCCCTCCCCAGAAGATCTGGAAAAGAGAAGAGAGAATCACCTATTCCTCCCTCCGCCTTCCAGCGGCTGGCTCCTGCCCCCCACCCTCGCTCCCCCCTTTTTCTCCACCTCCTTCTCCTTCCCCCGTGCGCTCCCGGGGCTGCAGCCACAGCCCGGTCGGCAGGAGGCAGGGCGAGGACTCCCCCAAGTTGGCTGCAGCTGGCAGCACTCGGGGCAGCCCGGGACCGGGGCAGCGCTCGCCGCCGCCCGCTGAGCGAGGAGGGGCCGGGGCAGCGCTGGGGCTGCCCGGCGCCGGCTCCGTCCCTGCCGGCCTCGCCGTCCGCGGCGCCCCGTGTGCCCGCGGGGCTGCTCGCTTCCCCGGGCATCCCCGCAGGACCTGCGAGGGGGAAGCGGCGCTCCGCTCTCCCTGCCTCCTCCCCTCCCTCTCTTTCTCCTTTCTTTTTTGTTTTTGTTTTGTTTTTAATTTTTCCCCTGAGTGCGGCTCCGATTTGGAGGGGTCTCTTGCTCCGCCCGAGGGGACAGCGGGGCGCCGGTGCCCGGCGCGGAGCGGGGCGCATGGGGGGGCGTTTCGGGAGTCTTTCGCCTGCTCCTCGCTCCCCCGCTGGATGCTGCCTGGGCTGTTTTGGCTGCTTTTCCTCGCCGGCGATGAAGGCTCTGCCGTGAAGATGGAGATGATCTGTTTTTTATTCCTGTCTCTGGTCCCGGCGTACAGCAGGGCACAAGGGGTTTACGGTAAGAGACGTTATCGCGGTCCCTGTTTGGAGGGTGGGGAGGCGAGGTGCAGACGGAGGTGGCGGGATCAAAGTTAAAAAGCACCTGCAGGAGAAAGTAAGCAACGCTGGCAAAGCTCGCTGCAGCCCGAGCGGGGAGACTGGTGCAGCGATAGGGCTTCCAGCGCCTGGAGCTACTTCGCAGTTCCTCGCCGTAATCCCCGGCCGCCCAAAATTTACGAGGCGGCGGCGATGGCCCGCAGAAGGCGCTGGCGCCGGCCGGGCGAAGCGCGGGGCGCGGCCGCAGGAGCGCTCCGGAGCTGCAGCTCCTCTGGGGCCGGGGGAGGACGGAGGACGCCCCGCCGCACTCCCCTTTGTGGGTTGGCCTCCTCGCTGGAGGCATGGGAAGCGGCGGGGGGGGGGTGGGCTGCCGCCGCCACCGTCTCCCCTGCTGCCGGAGCAGCCCGCTGCCGCCGTCGGGGCGCGGGCGGCGGCGGCCCTGGTTCTCCGCCCGATGCAGCGCCGGCTCGGCCGGGCTCCCCCTGCTCCGCGGGCAGGGCCGGGGGTGATGCTGCTTTTGCGCCCGCTGAACTTTGCTGCCGCTGTTTTTCGTCTTAAGGCGGGCGAGGGGGAGCTTTCCGTGGCGGGGATGATGTCGAGCTCCTTGATTTCCTTCTCCTAGTATTTATTATTAGGTCTGCGATGGTGCTTATCCCCCGCGTTTGCAGGCAGCTGGCAAACTCGGCTGCCCCCCGCGAGGTCGGGGTCCCGCGGGCAGAAACCTGCAGCTCTTCAGCTTCCGAGGGCAGGAGAGGAGGGAGGGGGCGGGCACACGCTGGGGGAGGCCCCCCGCAGCCCTGCCGAGCGCACTCCTGGGCTGAGGGACGGCAGCCAGGGTTTACTTTAGCCAGCCGTGCAGTCACCCTTTCCCAGCCCTCTCTTAATTCTTGCTTTACAAGATCTGCATTTCCAATACACTGGGGGGGGGGGGGGGGGATAAAAGCAACCCACAGGACTTGCCTCTCATAACAAGCCTGCTTTATCTTGGCTTACAACTCAGTTGTGCGTTGTTATAAAGTCCTTCTGGAAGGCATGCCTCTGCCTCTAACAAGACAAGCTCTCTGAGCTCTGAAGAGAAACCCCAGTGAGAGAATCCAGCCCCCCCCCCCCCCCCTTTTAACAGCACGCAGCCAGTCTCTTGTGTGAGCTCTGGCAAAGCTCAGTTCAGTCTCACTGGCTACGGGCAAGTCTTTGTAGGTCACTTTTTCATGATGTATTTCTTTGATGGAAACAGTTCCTCCTTTTTCTTTGAGGGCTGGGATGTTAAATTGAGTTTAGGTCCGTTTTGTAACATAACCATTTTAAACAGAGAGTGTTTTGCGCCTTTTTTTTCTTCCTTCCTCCCAGTATTTTCTCCCTGTTTGAATGTCCAGAGGAAAATTGCAGGAAACTCCTAAGGCCAGAGAGAAAGACTAGCATGAGTTTGTGGTACAGAAGCTTAGCGAGGGCAGGTTATTTAATCCATTACAATCGGTAATCCACTTATAGCAAAACTTCCATGGTTTTGTTTTAATGCACTTGCTGCTGTGTAACCATCACTTGCTGTGGAAAGGCCTCCTTCCCCGGAAGCATGGCAGGAGGGACAGGGCTTAAAGCTGGTTTTCCTTAAATCTGCCTTGGAAGGTTGCTTGGTGGGTGTGTGTGTGTGTGTGTGTGTATTTTTTTTTTAATCCACTTCAGTGAACTTGCATTTGATAGAGTTGCTGCTAAATTAGAGTTACAGAATAATTTACTGATGCTTTATTTTGTCCTTTCTCTCGGAGAGAAATTGGAGAAGCTGTATACAAAAGAAAGCACAGATAGACAGACATGCACTAAGATGAAGGCATCCTTTTAAGTCAGAATGGTACAAACTTTCTATCTGTTCTCTTACTCCAACTACAGAAACAAGGGAGAGGTGGGAAGAGACAGGATTTCTCCTTTCCCCTACCTCTTCAAAATATCTGTTGAGACCATCCGGAGTTTTAATACACAGCTGTCTGAATGCAACCCAGAGCAGTGTGTTGTGGAATCGGCACACCACAAACTTTTACGGTGATTAATAGCTTTTGTATGGTATTTCCCAATTCTGCCTTCAGTCCGCTACCCTTTACTGATGTCATGCTTTGTGCAGCCAGCGCTGTTTGGAGGTGAAATTGCTGTTATTGATGGCTCATGCAGAGCTGAAATTACACTGTTTTATTTGCAAGGATAACTAATGCAGGATTAGACACCGGTTCTACTGCCCCTCCTTTTCCAGTTGTCCCAAATGTTAGTCTCTAGCCATGGCTTCAAGCTAAATATGCTTAGAGTGTTGTGTTTGTTTGTCTCATGTGGCACTTAATGTAGAAATTTGGGAACTCACATCATGCTTCAGATGCATGTTTCTGCTTTTGAATATTTATTTATCATGATGGGAGTGGGGAGAAGCATCTATTTGAGTCTATAAATATATTTTACTCTAGTAAATCTGCTGAGATTAAATCAGATTAAACTAGATAAAGGGTACATCACATGGAAACTTTAAATAATGCACCCACATGGATGCACACAGAAGACCTCTGTCTAGGGAGCAGAGTTGTTGGAGAGGTTTATTGAGATGAATGGTATAAATAAAATGTGTGTAAGGGGGTTGTTGGGAAAGAAGCATTTGCAATGGAGGTACAATTTAATTAGTAGTCAAGGTGCTTTTAGCCTGTTACCTGAAGAGGCTTGTTATATAAATTGGTATTTGTTGTAGTGATTGAAGAGTGTCTGAAACCCTCTTCTTATTAGCTGATCCTGTCTGTTCAACCTTGTTGCTGAAATAAGGCAAGGCTGGCCTGATAGAGAAGGCAGTTCGGCGGACTGCCAAAAAGCAACTTTTATTACCCCTTTGTGGTACCCCATTTCCCAAACGCTGTGTGCTTTCCAAATCCCAGTACCTTGATGCCCCTGGTCAAGATGAGGAGCAAGTGGTAACATATTTAAAAGAAATGCAATTCCTATCTAGATAACTAGAGCCAGAATTCAGGTGTTGGGGGAGAGCGGAGATAAGGGGAAAGGAGATTTGCCCTTCCAGGCTTGAAGTTATCAGTGCTTAAAGACAATAAATTTGACTGGAGGGGGAGGATAGGGAGGGTTTCCAAAGGGAAGAGTATGCCTCTCCCTTCCTTGTCAGCCTTGCAGACTTCAATAGCTCTGGTTCAGAGCATGCACAGGGCTGCTGCTTTACTTACTCCGTGCCGTAGCATTTAATAAGCATTAATAGACATTTCTGGGGTGTCTTGCAGCAAGCACTCTCCAGCTGGTTGGCAGCAGCCTTTCAGGCTGAATAAAAGAGTGGGATGTTGTGTTCCCTGCCTCTCCTAGTTCACCTGCAGAAAATGCAACTGAGAAGCCTTCCAAGAATGGTCATCGCAGTGTGGAACAAGGGGCTACGGCACAGTGAAGAAAAGGAAGGTTTAGGCTGGACAGCAGGCAAAGCTGCTTGGCAGTGTGGTGGGGGTAGAGGTGTTGGACCACATGCCTTAAGACACTTAAAACTGGTGGGGGTGAAGCACTTGCAATATTGAATAGCCCTGCTCTGGCCCCTGGGGTTGGGAATAAACGACCTGGTGAAGCTTGTTCTTTAAAGAGAAACCAACACACTGATTCAGCTGTGACATACCACTGCAGGCAGCCAAAAAACCTAGTGGGAGAATACTTTCTTGCATCTGCATTGGAGGAATGTCATGGTAAAACATATCCTGGGTTTAGGCCATAAACACTAGCACTTTTTCATTTCATGTACACATGACATGATTTGTCTCCTACTCCTTTTACCAGTAAAGTAAAAGCTTTTTCCTAGAGTTTTCAATGCAGCGTGATCCAAGCAGGATGCCTCATGCCCTCTTGCAACCTGTGCATGTATTTTTCACTGTCAGACACTGGGTGCAGAGGCACACAGCTCAACCTTGAGGTTGGTGACCTGGACCAGTCCCTCTCCCTTGCCTCCAAATAGCTGTTCTGCCAGCTGGAAGAGCATGGACAGGGAGATGTTCAGCTTTGTTACTGTTATCCCAGTACTCTGCGTGTCTGATCCTGTGTCCTTTGAAATGAGTGAACAGGTCGTTGACTAAAGTAGCAGCAGAGCTGGCTCCTGTGAGTTGCTTCTTGGCTGATTAAGTTTGGAAACCAGGGTGTATGAGCACAGTGGTCCTTCAGGCTATATGTATGTGTGCATCCTTCCCTTCGTGATTCCTCTTTGTTGTCCAGTTCTTAAATCTATGACCCCTTAGGCTATCGCCTTTCCATTATGGGAATGAGCAGATTTTCATAACTTGAGGGCTATAGAAATAGTCTCGTGTAAGGACTGGGTTGGCCCAAGACTTGCATACTTTAGCAGCCGCTTAATGTCAGGACGTTAAGGCTGTCCAGCTCAGTGGTCCAGCATGCCCTGCTTGCTTCCGACAGTAGAGTGTGTCAGGTCCACCCTTCTGTGTCACCAGAACCTGTTTTAGTTCAGCAGCTTCATGCACCAGATAAGCCCTCAACTGACTTTAATATGCAGTACTAGAAAACTGACATTATCCTCCTGACAGGTTGTTTGCAACTTAGTGGTAGAAGTCAAAATATTTCACTATAGGTGTCATCAGAAACCACTATCCTATGCTAATTTTTGTGGGAACATGAAGACGGATGTTGAATAATTTGACATGAGCAGCATAGCTTATAAAATTATCACTGTGTCAGGTTTGCATTGGATTTTTTTTTTTTTTTTTTTTTTTTTTTTTGGAGAAAAAAAATGTATCAGATGGTTTGAAGAGGTAGGGGAGGGAAATACCTTAAGTGGCTCCCAGGAAGCAGAAAGTGCAGCAGAAAGTGGCCCTGTAGGTTCAGTAGTGAGACGGCAATTAGGTAGTGGCAATAAGGAATGCCGTGCTGCTGGGACTTTATTTTTAAGTAACAAGACAAAGTAACCTCCACCCTGGGAACTCAAAAATTTTATAACACTTCCTGTATGCCACAAACCCCAATGTTCTGTCCACTTTTTGACTAGTTACTACTATTCCGCTTTCATGTATAGTGAAGTTTCAGGCCTCCTGTCCCTCCCTCCACAGATATCACACACTCTTGGTTTGTTAAGCATAGGCTGTGCCTAGGTGTATCGCTTGCACTGCCACAGTGAGGAAGGAGCAGGGCTGGGGAAAAAAGGCAATCTGGCCAACGTCAGTGTGCTGGCAGGAGCAACAGGGATAGATGCATTTCTACTAGTGAAAGACCACTTGTGGGGATATTTCTTACTGCATTTGTGGAAACATTGTGAACCCTGCCTGCAAAAGGTTTCTTTAGCCAGCACGAGGGAAGTCTTCAGAGGACTGGTTTGCTTGTGTAGCTCTGGAGAGGCAGTTTGCTGGGGAAGCGCTCATCGGGGTAGATGAGCTGTTGGCGTTTTTTGTGCGCAGGGGTTGCTGTGTTGTGTCGCCAGAGGGGGCTGCGTTTCGCTGTGGAGAAGCTGAGGGTGCAGCTTGTGTTGGGCTCCTTCCGGACAAAAGACAGTAGAAAATGTTGTTCTGTTCTCAGAAATGCAGCAGGTGTCTTCATCTGGTGATACATTGGGGGAGGGGGGGCAGCTCACAAGACTATACTTGGCAGACAAGGTCTTATGTAGACTGAAACCATTAAGAAAACTTGGAGACCACTTGTGCTCTCAAGCACTCAAGGTGCACAGATCAGGTGCCCCTGGGCCAGTCCCCTTTCGGCAGCCAGTGGCTACCGGTGTTGCACTCGCTTTAATTCAGAGCAGCAAAACACCCTGGTGTGCCCCGGGGGGCTGGGGTAGGAAGGAGGGAGGATACGGCGCTGACACTGTGCAGCAGAACGTGGGTCTGGGCAAGAGCGCTGTGCTGCGAGTGGAGCACGCGTGTGTTTCATGTCTCCGTGCCCATGTTTAACTGGCGAGATCTCTGCTCTGTTAGGATCCAAAGCACTTGCTTTGAAAAGAACAAAGCTTTCATCTGTCCCTTATGGGGGGGGGGGGGGGAACAAAGGTTTATTTTTATAGCCCAGCATTTGTTTAGTGTTTAAAAGAAGAAATTAAATGTGTGATATCCCATGAAGCTGACAATCAACAGTGCTGCATTAAAGAGCTAGGAAAAAAATTGATAACTAGAGCCAGGAAAGGGAAATCCCAGCAGCAGCTATCTTGGCTCAACAAAAGTTGAACTGGAGAAGGGCTTCTACCAACAGGTTAGTTAGGACAGGGCTTGTTCAGAGGCAGAGCCCTTTCATACCCAGAAATGAGCGTTTCTTGGAGCAGGGACCTCAGTTCTCTGCTTGCTTTCTTTGCTTCTGCCGTGGTGTAACGCTGGTGAGTGAAGCTGTCCCTGTGGCGAGGTACACAGGGGCCCATCTTTCACCCTGCTGTCTGGTGATGAGCAGTGGAAATGATGACCCTTGTTGCTGCCATGCTGTCCCTGTGCAGGTGGTGGTGATTTTGGGCAGGGCTCCCCATGGAGTCCAGCTCACTGTCCTCTGCTTGAACACATAAGGTGAAAGCCAAATAGCAGAATGCCACCCTGGAGCAACTAACTCTTCCTCTTTGTTGCCACCTTGGTGGACTTTGGAAGATCCAGCCCAGAGTTCATTCAGAGTTCTCATTCAAGTGAGTTTGGGTCATACCAAAGTTAGCAAGAGGAGTACCTGAGAATGAGCTGTTACTTCCATTTTTTTCAGTGTTAGCTGCTTGCTTCATTCTCTGAGTGCACCTCTCTCTGGTTTGTTTTAAGGTATGAACCTCTGTAGCATAGTAACCAAGCAGTTCAGGATCCTTTTTTTTTTTCTTTTTTTCTTTTTTTCTTCCCTTCCCATGGAGTAGGGAAAATGCTGTTGTTTCCCTCCAGAGCATCATGTTTTCTATGTAGATCATACAATGAAGTGAGTGCAGGCCTTGTAAATTCTGGATTAGCACCTCAACCACAGTCTCCGTTTCTCTTCGTGTCTGGGGTTTTTGCTTTTTTCTTTTTTTTTTTCTCTTCCCCCCCCCCCCTTGGAAAAAGGCAGAGTGTGTTATAAAGGAATCTGAACAGATGTGAGGGAAGAGGGATCCTCATGCACAGCCTTCCTCAAGGAAGGAGAAACAGAAGACAGCAAGGTGGAGGCTGGCTAACAGGACCTCTGTGTCTGAGTGTAAGCATTAGTGCTGGGACACATCTCCTTGGCTCCATGGGGCAGCAGAGCTGAGGTGCCACAGCACCGAGACATTTGATCCGTGCTGGTGCTTTGGCCCTCAGGAAAATGTGGCCAAGGGGCTCTGCCTCAGCATGCTGCCATCCTCTGAGCACATGGCTGCTTTCAGGGAGCCCTTTATGCACCAGCGCATTGGCCACATGGTATCCCAGTCAGCTTCTGACCACTACCACCTCGTGTTTAACGCCTAAATGCTGCAGGCCAAGGCTGGTGAAGGGAGATACCTGAAGTTGAACAGGGAACTGGAGAGTGCTGAATATAAAAGCTTATTTCTTGTAACTTTCTGCTTGTTTTTCTAGGCTATGCAGTCTGGTTATCCCAACATATGTTTGCCTGACTAGATTCCCAAAGTCTATGAGAGATTTATGTTCTAGTAATGTTTAAACTCCTCCAAGGAGAACCTTGTCTTTACATGCTTCTGTGAAGCACTGTGCATGTTCTGAGTATTGCGCTAGTAATGAAAGGCAGAGTAGACATAATTGCACATTTCAGTGGTTGCCAATAAGGAAGGACAGTCTGCTGGGGACTGCCATGGTGCTGGAGCAGTGATTTGGAGTTGCCACTGCCATTTCGTGAGCAGGTGACAGCTTTGTGCTGGGCGGCAGGCTTTCAGGGCGGGGGTAGCAAGGTGAGGAGCAAGGATTTTGAGCAGCCTCTATAGATCTGTCGGTCTCTTGCTTTCCTGGTGCTCCTTCCACTCATGCTGCAAATCACTCGTGGAGGTGGTGTTGGCTGCTGCTCTTATGCTTTACCTTCCATAAGGGAGATCTCGGAGAGCTAACTAAAAATCTGTGTGGCTTGTGGTCTCTCTCTAGCGAACTGTAGCGTAGGACAAATGGTGTGCAGGTGCTTCTGCTGGGTGAGCGTAAATGGGAATGATGGCAGGGTGAGGATAGCAATTGACAAAGGTGCTGTAAGACCTGCAATTTCTGAAGAAAAATTAGCAAATCTTGCATAAAGAACAACTGATGTAACATTGAAAGTTAAAGTCAAGCTGTGAAAAAAGATTTTGGATGTCTGCAGGTGGACATTTAATACAGGAGTAGCTGTTTGTTGTCGCTGCTTGTTGTTTCAAAAGGAAATGGTCCTTCACTAGTTGGCATAAATTGTTTTAAGATAAATGTGGATTGGAATCTTGTGCATCTCTTGTCTTGGTGATGGAATAAGAAGGAAAAAACAAAAATGTTATTCAGGCAGATGTTTGAGAAACATGGCAAAAAAGGCTTTTGTTTACAAATGCCATTTCACCTTGTGGTGCTTGTTCTGTGCCTTGCACTGTGGAAAAAGGCATTTGTAGAATTATAGGGTGAAGAATGATTGTCTCTTGCTAAATTCAGTGAGTGTATTATTCTGACTTTCACATCCCCACTGTTTGGAGGGATGCTCAGAAACTGAGGCTCATAAAACTAAAGTGACTTAAGCTGGGGACGAGGAGACTCAACTCCTCTGCCAGTCAAGTGAATCCTTCTAGGGTGTTAAGAAAACTTAACTTCTCTGGAGCATTTCCACTGCAGTTGTCAGACCCAGAAAATGCTCTCAGAGTGCACAGACAGGGTTTCTTGGGGAGGTGTGCTTTGCATCGCTGTAATATTTGAGTGCTTTCATGTCGCTGTAAAATTTGAGTGCTCCATGAACTTTCACTTTTACAATGTGCCTGTTGCCTACAGTTGTTTCGGTCTGCATGTGGGGAAATAAGACGAAGTTTTAGTGATTTGTCCTTGCCAGAATGGAGAGTTGGACATCAGCAAAGTTTTAAGCATCCTTTTCTCTCTGGAAAAGTGCAGCTGGTATTAACTATGATCCCTGTGGTTGACAGACACAAGGTAAATACATCCTTGAGAAGGAGGAATAAGCCACTGAGAACAGGTTTATGTCCAGATATCTCAGAATCAAACTTTTAATGTGAAACACAAAACAAAACCTTTTTTTTTCCTCACTACAAATCTAGTTGTTCTTTGCTCACAGATGAGGATTTATTTTAGAGTGCCTTTTGGAGGTGTTCCAGAAGCTGAGCTTTACCATGCAACACTGGGGGGAAGAAAGAAATCTTTCAAACATGAGTAGATGTCTTTTCTGCCTGAGTCTGCAGGTGGCTTGAAAAATTGCTCTGAGGGCTGTGCGCTTGGTTAGTTCTGAAATCTGTCAACTCTTTCAGCAACAATTTAAATTATTCTGCTCTTGATCAAAGCATCAAGGAAACTAACTTCTACTACAAAAATCTGTTTTCATCAATGAAAAGAATTAAATGACTCCTGAGGGAAGGACAAAAAAAAGAATCTGTTTGCTATGAAGGAACAGAGATTTGGGGTGGGGAAAAAGGCAAGGGACTGTATCATAGAGTTTTTTTTACTGGGGACAGTGTTTGGGACAGAGGAGAAGATTATGGTAATGTGGCTGGAGCTGTGGCTTTAAAATGGGACTGGATGCCAGCGCAAAGCACAGCTTTCGAGGAAGGAAAAGGAAAGTCTGAATATTCAAACACTTGTTATTTTAAGTATGTGCTAAGCTCGTATTCTTATTTTTCTTACAAGTATAAAGATAGGAAGAAATCTGTAAAGTTTATTTCCCAAATGCTAACAAAGACTGAAAGGAATTAGTGTCACTGATGTTTTTTAAGAGAGATTTTTTCTTTTATATTTAGAGCAATTAAAATTCACAAGTATGTGTTTGAGAAGGGGATTATCTTGATCAGTGATCAAATAATTTCTGAATAAGATGTCCTTCTTATCTCTGATGGAAATAGGGAACCAGAAGTGGGCACTGGTGTTAGCTGCACTTGCAAAGATCCCATTTTAAGGCATAGTGGAAAAGTAGTGCCTTGTTGCTCCTATTATCCCTCTAGAAAAGAGATCCTTGGAAATTGCTTAAGAATGTAGAATCTTTCCAGTGCTATGAAACAGTGTGAGTAGGGGAATATTCTTGGAAACAAATAGACTTAAGGTGCATAAGCACTATGCCCAAAATTAGGAAAGTAACTTGTGGGTGCACTCTTGAGCTAGCTCTAAATCAGTTGTTTCAGTTACTGATCACAGTGCAGCCATAACATGGAGCTCAGCCTGGTCTGCGATCTAACTTTAGGAAACAACTCGAGTGAGTTTTGCAGCTTTTCGTGATCCCCATGCTTCCAAGGTCACCTAGGAGCTAGTAGATAACTAAGTTGGGGGCACCTACACCAGGTTCATTTTTGCTTTTGGATTGCAATGCAAACATATATACTCAACTCCTGGCTGTGCAAATGGGTAGTGGTCCTCTAAATCCAACTAGCTGTCTTATTGCGGGGTACAGTTTGAAGCTTGAGGGCTGCAGCAGCTTGGCTGGCACAATCTGACAACTGCTAACCCAATTCAAGACAAATGCCAGAGTTGTTCTTTCTCTGCAGTATCTGTTAAGCTAGAGTAGCTTACAATGTGGGAATCCAAGTTGGCTAAATGCAGCTTGCTGTTGCGAAAATAAGCCTCTAGACAACAGGTCCTGAAAGTGAAATCATGTTTAATTTTGAATTTTTAATGGAAAAGCTGTTCTTGAATAACTCCCTGCATAGACCAACCTTGCATTTAACTGTGATTAAGTTTCTAAACTGTTTTTTCAAAATGGAGTAGTCAAGCGCCTGAACCACATAGCTGTGTCTGAAGATGTTACCCATAGAAACTAAGCTCCTGCTTTCTTTAAAATGGCACAATAATAGTTTGCTTTCTGGTTGGTCAAATGATACAGTGAATGAGGATTTTCATCCTTATTCCTGTAGAAAAATGAAATTGATAGTAGAGAATGATTGCTTACTATGATGTGCATGATTAATACCATAAATCTTCCATGTTGGGATGCCGGGTGAAATGCATGAATATTGCCGCAACAAATTGAAAGGAGCAGTTTGTTACACATTCATGTTTGGTAGTCAGCCTTGAAACACCATCTAAAAGGAGAAATTAGCCAAAGTCAAGGGTAGGTATCAAAACTAGAAACTGCTCTGTGGCATTTGCAAAGCTTTGGCAAAGATGACATGCTGCTTCTTGCGGATCAGAACGAGCATATGTGTCTACTTGTGGCTGATGGTTATTCCAAGTGGCCAGCAGTAGTATGCATGCTATTTGACAAACAGTTCTGCTTCTTAGATTGTTATGGAGACATTTCAAAGTATGTTTGCAGCATATGGCTTGCTTAAAGATATCATTTTAGATAAGAGACATTCGGTAAAACACACTAGATCTGCTGCTTACCACTCAGCTTCAGAGGGGTCAGCAGGGCATTTTGTACAGACACTTAAAAGAGCAGTAAAGAGAAATGAGGAGAGCGCCCTGCAACATAGTATTGCAAACTTTATTTCATTGCATAGGTCAGCATTACAGAACAGCGTGCAGGAAAACTCCAGCAGAGCTAATTATTAATAAACAGATTTTAGTTTAAGAATTGCATTTGATTGTCTCAAAGCAAATCTAGAAAAAGAAGTGAGGAGAATAGTGAAGGAAACCACAGTATGAACTGCTTGCTTGTTATGCCAAAATAAAAGCTTTGCAGAAGAGGGAAACGAGGGAAGGTGCTAAAAAGTACTAGGATCTGTGACACACTTGGTGAGGTAGGGAAATGAAAGAAATGTCTAGCTATTGCTAGATTAAAAAAAGGAGAAAGAAAAGAAACTAATGCTGTTGACGGTGTGTAAATTCCTGGAGTGAGAATATTTCTCTCTTTCATTGGCCTCATGGTAATACCCACAACATTGTTGCTGTTGAAAATGAGGGATTGGAAGAGCAAGTGAAAACGGCCAAGCCTGACAGGCGGAAGTCTTGCCTAAATAAGATTACAGAAATCCCAAAGGGCGATAGCTGTAACTCCAGGATCACATGAAAGGGGGCTAGTCTTAGCCCCCCCCCCCCCCGGTTGCAAGAACCAGGAGCATGCAATGTCGCTTTTGCATATACATTTATACACACTTTTTTTAAGGACCTGAAATGCTCTGTGTAGAAGAATTGCCATTGTCTGCCAGGAAGCAGCTGCGGCTAACCCTGAGGCTGGAGCCCAAAGCTCAGAATGGTGTAGGATGGATGATAGCTTGTAATTAAGGGACTTATTTGTTGTACTAACTCTTCTGATTTTTCTTGGGTTTTTTTTTCCCCCTTTTTTTTGATCCGGTTAAAGTAATTGTAATTAGTTTTCAAGGCACATTTGGCTGATTGGATTTCTGTTGATACAAGGTCTTATTTCTTGCATGTGTTTTGTCACACCTGCTCGCCTTGCTTATACAGACAATTTTCCTCATTATCCCTGAAGTAAGCAATGCAGCTATGAGAAAGGGAGCAGGCGGCCCTTCTGCCTGTGAATCAGCAGCAAAACCATTGGCCAGGCTCTGACTCTAACCTCTGTTGCTGTTTGGCCAGAAGAGATGCTTGCATTTCTTCAGATCCTCTGTGAAAACAGAATTTAGAAAAAAAAAATAGAGGAACTGGTGGGTATCACTCTCCTGTCTATAGTTCTTGGCTATGCTGTGCTATCACGTAGGTGGCATGTTAATTTTAAGGCAAGGAAGTTAAATCCAGATGAGTTGTTGCTGTGGTAAAAATGCTAGCCTGAAATGTTGCACGTAATGGCGTGGAGCCTCTCTCTGTCATTCTTCCTTTATGATTTTTTCTTTTTTCTTTTTTTGGAAAGACTTCAGTGGAAGCCAAGTATGTAAAATGCCTTAAAACAAACCTCAAAAAAGCCCAGTCTGTTAATTTCTCCTGGTCTTATGCTTTTGTGAGTGGAAGGTGGTGCTGTTGTCCGAAAAGTGGATTCATTGCCTGGTGTGCAATAAGCCAATAATTACACACTCGGGAGAGACATTTGCTTATTTATTTCAGAGTTGCGCAAGCCTGGGTGCTCGGTGGTTTCCCACAAATCGAGCACACCCCTCCAACTTTTCAAGTAGCATTTATACAAACAAATTGCCAGATTTGCAATTTTCCCGTTTACACTGATTGGTTAGTGATTTCTTCATTCCCCGGGTCCCACCCCTGTCTCTCAAGGTCCTGACGAGGAGGAGATAGTAATTCCAGCAATTAACACTGCCCCAGCAGGGACAGTAGGTATTATCTCCCAAGGTCCTGACGAGGGGGAGATAGTCCAGACCCCTTAATTAACACTGTTTCAGCAGTGAGGGGAGGCTTTGTTTCCCAAGGGCCTGGTGCCCAAGCAGGCCTTATTTCAAAGCCTTGACATCCTCCCTTTCGGAGTGTGGGGCACAGGAATGCAAACTGCTTGTAACTCCCGTATCTTTCCAGCCTGCACCAGCTCTGGGGCCCTTTCTTACTGAACTAGGAGTGCGGCCTAAGGCTTCAGCAAATTTAGCTACTCATGCTAAGCAAGTTTTATCTAAGTGACTACCTCTAGACAGCTTCAGTTCAATAATTTACAGTTCAAGTCTTCAGTTAAGGATTAGCAGTTCTAGGATGCCCTTGATTAAAGAATGCTTCTTTTTTAGAAAATAGAGAAGTTATCATAATCTACCTAGTTCAAACATTCTTTCTGAGCTTCCCAGGGTTGTCTTGTAACAGTGCCATTTGTCTGCCTCAGACAGATGTTTTGAAGATAAAGCTGGTGATTTCAGTGAGGCATTTCCATCTGAAAGTGATGGGAGTGCACAGACAGGCAACCTCAGTTTCTGTGTAGTGCCCTGTCTTAGTTGTTTACCGTTTTTCAGTGACATCTGACTTTTTTTTTCCAATCACCATTCAATTTTGACTCAAGACTCTTTTAGAAAGACCTCTGTTTTTTTCTGACCACCTTTAATTAGCTAGAACAGAGGCTCCTCTTAAGGGAAATTGAGTAGCAATGTTTCAGAAGTTTAAGTCCTGTAGTATATTACGAAATTGTACTTCTCAGCTCTGTGATCTATCATGCTACTTGGAAGACTTAGTATGTTATTTTTTCAGTCCAGATCAGTGCACTCTACTCCATGGCAGAAGTCAAACCTAAGTATTTCTGTCACTCTTAATTAGAAGAATGGGTATGGGAAGGGAAAAAGTCTTTTTTTTTTTTTTTTTTTTTATCATCTGTTCTTTTGTTCAGTTTTGTGGCAGTTTTCACTTCAACACATTGGTGAACATGTCATGGACTGCTGGTTGCTGTGGTCGCTGAGCTGTTGCCACTCTCAGGCAGCACCTTTGGCCAGCTGCTGTTGGAGAACCTGTGTGTGATCAAAGTGCAGAAAAACTTACATGTGTGAACCCACTTCATAAAGAAATAGGATACTTCGTTCGAATAAACTGTAATGCCTCGAGACTTCAGGCTAGCTGTGTAAAATGTTTCCAGAGAGACCAAGCTCTTCAGGGTTCTGGATCTGTCCCCTGGTGTGGTAGTTTGTGTGGAAGGATTCCTTGTTTCTCTGGACTTAAAAGGTCTCTGGAGACTTCAGTTTCAAACCCCACTACTGTAGAGGAATTGGATTATGCTTGTGGTTATTCCAGAATGGGATTATTTGTACTATACTTGAACTTCAGCTCAACTCTCAGTAAGTCAAGTCTGTTTTCTTTGACTAGGCTGGAATAATGGGAAGAACAATCTTTCCTACTGCCAAAGTCTTTGGCTGTTTTCTCTGGTACGTGATACTACTTGCATATCCTTTTCCAGAGACGGAAGGTCTGTCACCCCCATAACTTGCTGTCTCTAGGTGAACTGGAGGTAGTAAGCAGGAGTTGTTTTTTCCAGCCTCCCCTTTTTGTAGGATTGCCGTATTGGGATAGCAGGAAGTTTTCCTTTCCACTGCTTTATTGCATGGCACTTAGAAATCTTTTCTTCTTGCCTGTGACACCTATGTTTGTTTCCCAACTTTTCTGGTGAGTTTAAAAGGTGCAGCTAGAAGCAGAGGATATAAATAGAGCAAATGTCCATGATCTCACTCAGCTTTGGAAATAAGGGCCCGGTGGTGCGGAGTCATTGTTCTCTTATCCGCATTGTCTTCCCCTTTGCCTTCTCTCTTTCTTTGGTTCCCGGTGT
The DNA here is from genome assembly GCF_036370855.1 of Dromaius novaehollandiae. Lineage (NCBI taxonomy): Eukaryota > Metazoa > Chordata > Aves > Casuariiformes > Dromaiidae > Dromaius > Dromaius novaehollandiae. The sequence continues at coordinate 94,089,893 of NC_088100.1, read as the reverse complement.
TTCACCTTCTGAATCCTTGCTGTATTCACCCTGTTCAAAATAAATATTTGTTTGAATAATAAAGGCTGTATTAAAGGGATACTCTATCAGCTTATTTTAAAACCACATGTTGGCACAGCAAGAGAGAGGGCTTTGCAATGAAAGTATAACTTTATGGTTTTGGATATAAAATGAATATGCAAACAGAGTCCTGAAAGAGGTCTGCAACAGGAGAAAGCTTCTTTCTCTTGTTTCCAGGCATGTGAGTACCCAAATGCAACAA